>NC_056732.1:1648164947-1648264947 GCF_019279795.1 Protopterus annectens
TGCATTCAGCTGAGCAAGATGGCAAACATACTTTGCAGTGTGGTTTTGATTCTTTAGAGGCCTCTTGTAGGGCTGCTGTTACTGGGTCTGTGCTTAGAAGGCATGCTTGGCTTAAGGAGCAATCTCTGCCTGATCATGTTAAAGCAAAACTTTTGGTTGCTCCTTTACAGCAGGACCGCTTATTTGGCAATAAGGCTGAAGAAGTTCTAAAAAAGATGGAAAATAAACCTAAAACTATGCAAACTGTGAAAGATTTCTTACAAGTGCAACCTCCTAGATTTAGTAGGCATTGGCCTACTAACAGCTGGTCCTTTCCAGCTCCTTCCAGAGCCACTACGGCCAAACCCAGACATTCCAAAACCACCAGATTTCAGTCCCAAGGGACTTTCAGAACTAAGCAATGGGTGCTTCTACTTCCAAATCTGGAAATAACAAGGCACCAGTCTATAGTAAACAGTCAAAATGACTTCCCTTTGAAATTACCAAGTACTTACCTCTTAGCCGCCCCTTTGGGGGGAAAACTGGCAACGTATAACCCAGGACAAATGGGTTTTAAATATAGTGTCCCAGGGATACAGTTTTCATTTCCACACGCTGCCAACTCCAAACAGGTGGCCAGACCTGCCCCCAAATAATTTGGCCAGAGGCTCAGAAACAAGTACTTTCCCTCCTAAACATGGGGGCTATTCAACTAGTACCAGAAGAGGAAAAAGGGCAAGGTTTCTATTCCAGACTTTTCCTGGTACCCAGAAAAGACAAATCATGGTGTCCAATTCTGGACCTGTCTACTCTAAACACCTTTCTGGACATTCCAAAATTTAAGATGCTGACTCTTCACCAGTTACTTCCTATGTTAGGCAAGGATGCCTGGTTGGCAACTCTCGACTTAAAAGACACTTACCTGCATATCCCAATCGGGAAATCTTGCAGAAGATTCCTGTGCTTCAAAGCAGGCTGCATGCATTATCAATTCTCTGCACTGCCCTTTGGCTTGTCTACTGCGCCCAGGGTATTTACAAATTGCCTGGCTCCAGTAATTGCATTTTGCAGGCAAAGAAATATTCAAATATATCCATACCTGGACAATTGTCTAATTCAGGCAGAAAACCAGGTCATTCTTCTAAAACATCTGGCGTTTGTAAAAAGACTTCTAACCTGTCTAGGGTACGCCATAAACGAAAAGAAATCTCATCTGGTACTCTCTCAAAAAAATACATTCCTGGGTGCAAAATTGAATACAACTGCCCAGATGGTTTTCCTTATGCCAGAAAAGCAAATTCATTTGGTGACTTACTTCAAACAGGTGGCCACAAAAACCCTGCTGTCTGTAAGGCAAATACTGCAAGCTTTGGGGTTCATGGCCTCATGCATTCTTCTAATTCCATATGCAAGACTGCATATGAGGAAACTTCAGTGGGTACTTAAAAAGTTTATGGAGTTAACATTGTCACAGCCTGGAAACAATGATTCCCATCATACCTTGCCTGTGCCTAGAGTTCCTGTGGTGGGCAGAGGCCTGCCACCAAAACAAGGGACTGCCATTCACACACCACCCCCTGCCACTCAAACCCTAACTACAGATGCATCAGACTATGCATGGGGGGTTCATCTGGCAGGGAAGTGCATTCAGGGCAAATGGAGCCCAAATCAAATGCACCTTCATATCAATCAAAAAGAAATGCTAGCTGTACAGAATGCACTGACAGCCTTCAAGGACTACTTTCATCCAGGACAATTACTGATAAAGACGGACAACACCACGGTTATGTGGTACATAAACAAGCAGAGGGGTACACATTCCTACCCCCTCTGCAGACTAGCCATGGCATTGCGGAACATGGCCTTGAGCTACCAAGTACAACTACAAGCTCAATTCCTGCCAGGAAAGCAGAATGTTCTGGCAGATGAACTAAGCAGAAATCTCATGGACCCGCACGAATGGAAACTGGAACCATGGATTTTCTACATGTTGACACAAATGGGGGAGCCCAGACATAGATCTTTTTGCCTCACCCCAGAACTACCAGTTGGACATATTTTGCACAAGAACGCATCACAAAACAGCCTGTAAAGTGGATGGTCTGTCCTTCAGCTGGAAAAACCTATCAGTCTATACCTTTCCCCCTCTGCCTTTGCTCTCCAAGGTTCTACTAAAAATCAAACAGGACAAACCAAAAATGATTCTGATTGCTCCAGACTGGCCTCGCCAACACTGGTACCCACTCCTGCTCAGTGAGTCACACATTTCTCCATGGCACCTGCCTCAGACACCTTCCTTACTATCTCAGCAGGAGAACCAAATTCTGCACCCTTAGCTCCTAACATTGAATCTTGCAGCTTGGCTAATCACTTAAATTCACCCTTAGCATCCCTCAGCAAACCTGTGATGGATGTCATTTTGGAGGCGCAAAGACCTAGTACTAGAAAATCTTATGCTGACAAATGGAAAATATTCTGTGCCTGGAATCATTCTCAAGGGATGAGCACAGCAGTGCCCAATTTACTTAGATTTTGCAAAATGTAACTGAGATGCTTCACAAGGGCCTGTCTTTTTCTTCCATAAAAATCCATGCCTCAGTCATTTCAGCTCATTACAACACAGACCCCCACCCTTCTCTCATCTTCTTCTAAAGCAGTATCTCAGAGGGGCCAAAAACTTGAGACCACCCAGGAGAGCTCCAACCTCTGTCTGGGACCTTAACTTTGCATTGGAGAAACTCACTCTACCTCCTTTCGAGCCAGCTGCAACTGCAGACTTAAATTGTCTTTCCTGGAAAACAGCCTTTCTTTTAGCAATCACTTCAGCTAGAAGGATATCTGAATTACAGGCCTTTATGTCAGTGGAGCCTTTCATCATCTTTCATGCGGACAGGGTTTTACTCAGGACCCATCATTCATGCCCAAGGTGGTATCCAATGTGGCTCTTAATCAGTCCATTCATTTGCCAACTTTCTTTCCCAATCCACAGAACAAGGGAGAGCGGATTCTGCATTCATTGGTTGTACACAGACAACTTAGATTCTACTTGGACAGGACTAAATCTCGAAGAAAATCTGAACAACTGCTGGTAGCATTTACTGCAGAGGCAGAGGGGGAGGCCGTTTCAGAGAAAACCATTTCTAAATGGATAAGCCATTGTATTCATTTCTGTTATAAGCACCATGGAAAACCTATCCACCAGAGGATCAGATCTCATTCCACCAGGCCTGCATCTACTTCAGCAGCCTTTTTCAGAGGTGTTCTCAGAGATGTTCCTACCATGGATATTCTAGAAGCTGCTATCTGGAGTTCAGTTCATACTTTTACCAAACGTTATCACTTACCAATTTTCTCTAAATCCCGAGCTGGCTTTGCCACTGCTGTTTTGCAGGGCCTCTTAGCTGGTCCTAATGCTGTATAAATCCATCCTCCCAACCTTAGCTTTGGGAATCTACCCAAATGTAATGACTGCAACAGTGAAACATGATGAACATAGTACAGTTGTGTACATTTACCATAAATGTAGATGTTCGAGTGTATTCACTGTTGCAGTCCTGGTTACCCTCCCTCCAGCCTCCTGTTTTTCTTTTACTATACCTCTTCTTTCTTTTATTATGCTTAAAAGCCTTTTTGGTGTATTTGCTTTTGTTTGGAGGTATATTTTTGTGTTTCTAATTATATATAAATATATATATATTGCTCCCTATTTGGGGGGCACCTGACATCTGGGGCAAGAAAAACTGATGTAATGGCGTTGGTTGCATGTTTTATACCCCTGATGACCTGACGTCATGGAAGAAGGGACAACAACCGACACAGGACCCATGACTTTGTTAATCAGGCCAACTGAGGGCAACCTGCCAGCAGATTACCCAAATGTAACGACTGCAACAGTGAATACACTCGAACATCAACATTTATGGTAAGTGTACACAACTGCACCTTTTGGATGTCTCCCCCTCCTGAATAATATTAAACAGTTGTACCCACTTTTCCTGCTGTCTTGCTGTTATGAATCTCACGGAGCTCTACTGGTAATCTGTCACTACTTGGAGATTTTATTTTTGTCACCTTTTTCCATGATTTTGATATTTCTTCCATTTATATTAATTCACTCAGTGTCATTACTTTTTCATCTAATCATCTCATATTCTGCCATTCCTACCACCTTCTTTTCCACGTAATTTGTCCCTTCTTGTTATCTATTATGTATAAGTTTTGTTAATATTTTTAAACCTCTCTAAAATCTCTACTAGTTTGATTCTCATTTTTCCCTCTCTCCTGGTTTGCTAAATCCCTCTTTCCACCTGCTGTTTTGTCAGTTACACTGCTAATTCATTTTTTACTTTTAGATTCACTTTGAAATGTAATCTCTCGAGTATTATTCTTGTATTCCACAGTTTCTCATCCTCCCATCTTTGCTTAATTCTATCTCTCTTTCATCTTCCCTTCTGTTCTTATTCCCCTCACTCTCTTATCTTTTTGTGTTTCTATTAGTTCTTCTCTGAATTCCTTTATTTTTTCTCTTCCTTTTTCTTTCCCTATCTGCTTGTTGTTGTATGTTGTATCCTTTCTCCTAGTATCACCTTTATCTTATCCCATTCTTTTGTCCTTTCTTGACTATGTTCATGTTATCACTGTTTTAACTATCTTTGCTAAACTCTCTGTCTCTGCATGAGGTATATTGGAACCCTGTAGTCTCGCTCTAATTTCATCTCCCTCTATTTTCAGTCCCATCATGGTTTGCTCAGAGTGAGGAATGGGGTTTCCATTTTTACGTGCTGTGACATTCCCCTTCTGGGCCATTAGTCAAGGAGCCTGAATCCTCACCACTGACGTTGGTGAGGGACGTTCACTTGGAACAAAAATAGATACAGTATTTCCAGATGCAGCTCTCTGCATCATAGGTTCATAGGTGTGTACTAGGCTAATGGCCCTGGAGCCTTTACAAGCCTAACTCATAGGATTACCCTGGCATTGTGCCACCCAATCTTAGTTCCCAGTGCCTCTGTCGAGTAAAGCCACTGGAAGGATCCGTGGTGTGAATTTTGTATTTCCCATCCACACATCAAGATTTCTCTTGAAGACAGCCACTGAGGTGCTCTGCTTGACCTGTATGGGAAGTCTATTCCATAGCATGGACAGTCTCTGGGTTATGAACCTGTCCCTCCAGCATGTTCTGTTGATTGTGGTAATGAGGTTGAGGTCCCTGGAGCTTGTGGTGTGGAGGGATTGGGATTTCTTTAGATGTAGCATTTCTAACAGAGCTGAGTCAAACATGGCTTTGCAAGTCAAGCAGAGATCGCCTTTAAGTAGGCGGTATGAGACAGAGAATAGTTGGAGTTTTTTTTAGTCTTTCCATATAGGACAAATGTTTAAGGTCTAGGATCCTCTTTGTGAGATACTTTTGCGGCCTCTCCAGTTGTTGCAGGTGTTTAGTGAGGTACATGCCAAGTGGGGCATTGTACTCGATGATTGGCCTAATGAGGAAAGAGTAGAGGGAGACAATAACCTCTTTCTTCCTGGATGCAAATCCGTTAGTAATGAGATGTGCCACATAGAAGGACTTTCTGACCACAGTGGCAATGTGGTGGTCAAAAGAGACGTTGCTGCCAACCTGTGTTCCTAGATCTCTTATAACGCCTTCTGTGTTCAGTGGACTACTGCTGATGTGGTAATTCATGGGAACCAAGTTTTTCCTAAAGGGGATGACAACGCATTTTTTGGCATTGAGCCTAAGGCCATGGTTCTGACACCAGTCGGTCTCGGTGAGGCCTTTCTCTAGAATATCAGCATCACTTGGGGAGTTGTTAAAAGCTCCCAACTTGCAATTATCTGTGAACTTTGTCAGCCAGAGTCCCTTCGTGTTGGCCTGGTTGTCAGAGAAGTAGATACCAAACAGGAGAGGACCCAGGACTGAACCCTGTGGGACTCCACTCTTGACTGGTCGGCAGTCTGACTTGGAGTCAGCTACTTTCACACTGTGGGTTCTACCTGTGAGCCAGTTTGCAACCCACCTAGTGATATAAGGGTTGCTGCCTAGCTTAGTGAGTTTTTCTATGATTCCTGAGTAGGGAATGGTATCAAAGACCTTGGCCAGATCAAGGTAGGCTGTTTGAACCACCTTGCCTTCATCCGCAGCTCTGGTGACTGACTCAAATAAGTTGATCAAATTGAGCAGGCATGATCTACCCTTCACAAAACCAAACTGTGTGGGATCCAGAGTTTGGAGATTCCATATATCCTTGTTTATTAGGTCCATGATGATGTGTTCCATAGCTTTGCATATCAGATTCATCAGGTTAATGGGGCGAAGGTTCCCAGGGTCTGTAGTCAATCCTCCTTTGTGGAGAGAGATGACTGTAGCAGTGCACCATTCGGTAGGGACAAAGCCTGAGGTGAGGCTGTGATTGAACAGGGCACACAGGTAAGGTGCCAGTTCACTCTGTAGTTCATATAGAACACAGCCAGGGATACTGTCAGGTCCCATAGAAGCTGTATTCTTGACCTTGGACAGTGTTGTTTTAACCTGTGCAGCAGTAATATTAGGTGTCTGGCAATCTACTGGTAATGTGACTGGTCCCTGGGGGGGTAAAGTTGGCACTTAATCTGTCGACCAGTATATTGGCATCATCTGTTGGCTCGGTGTAGGACGTACCATTGTGCAGTAGCTCAGAGCAAATCTGGGTATTGCCTTGGAGATTCTTTACATAACTATAGAAAGCCTTGTGGTTGTCTTTACAATCTGCTGCAATTCTGTTTTCATAGCTAGCTTTAGAGGATTTGATGAGGGATCTCAACCTTTTTGTTGAGGCTAATAAGGGAGTTTTTCCAGTCTTGGGCCTTCACCTTATTCCGCATCAGTTTCCTCCTCCTGTTGTAGAGTTTGTTTATGGCAGGGGACCACCAAATTGGCTTCCATTTTTTGGAGGAGAGTACAATTTCCCTAAAGAGCACACAGGGAACACACTCAGTCTGGGGTCTGGGTTTCTCTCTGTCTCTCTCTCCAGGTCCCCAGTAAGACTCCTCACTGGCACAGCTATAGGGTTGAATCCTCAGCCGAGTGTCCAAGCCAAGGCCTCCAGCATCCTCTCTGTGAAACCAGAGCTTTCTGTCCCTGCTCCAAGCAGCTGACACACACACACACACACACACACACTTTGAAATTTGATTTACACACACACACATACACACACACACACACACACACACACACACGCACACACACACCTGGGAATGGCTGGCACAGATTTACTAGCTATACCCCCTTCTGCCCAGACTATAAGGTAGTTACTGCCACCAGACACTCCAAAGCCAGCTACTCTAAGGCTCAAGTGTACCCAATTGTACTGAGTGAAATTAATATTTATACAAATGGTAGTGTTTTGACCAATGCTGTAAAGGCTTTCAGGAGTGGCCACAGAGTCACCAGATTGATACAAGTACTTTCAAAGTTTAAGATATTCTCTAAAGGACCAGCCAGAATGAAATATTTAAATATATTTAATAAATAGTAAAAGAACATGAAATACTAAATATCTATTTACAATAAACACCAAAGTTTTAGCACAAGAAATGTTAATATAACACAGATGAATAGATTCACACAGATGCAGAAAAACAGTACTTAACTAATCTCACTATATTTCCCTGACTGATCTAAAGAATTACTATTGCCTAGTCACTTACTAGAGGAAAGCGAGAT
Source organism: Protopterus annectens (assembly GCF_019279795.1). Lineage (NCBI taxonomy): Eukaryota > Metazoa > Chordata > Ceratodontiformes > Protopteridae > Protopterus > Protopterus annectens. The sequence goes on from NC_056732.1 coordinate 1,648,172,632, forward strand.
GAAGTAGGTGAGGGGTGCTTCTTTGTCATGGTCCAAAAACAGAGTGTAGTGAGGCTTCAGTCTCATTTAGTATTAAGCACCATTTTTGTCTTAGATTACAGAATGACATCATCTGTTTATCATGCTAACCCCCAATGCTTGAGACTGCCAGGATTTAGCACGTGTGTCAGTAATACAAGCACCTAGAGTTTTACTCAAATGTGTTTCAGCGTCTGGAAGTCATAAAACAGTTTCAAACTTCTACTCTTCCAGAGTAGCAATTAGTTCACTACAAAGACAGTACAGAAAGCTTCTTAGTACAGACTTTTTCTTTGGCTGCATTGAGAACTCTAAGATACTATCTTTATGGTCTAGGCCCAGTAATTTAATTTCAAACTGTTTTTCAAAGTTAGCTGCAGCTGGACTGTGATTAACCACTGATCTTCCAGTGTCATCTGTTACAATATATTTATTTCAACAGTTACATTGCATACATTTAATCAGTTACTACAAGCTTGTATATTTCTTTATGTCCAGCAGGACCCACTGTTGATACATTTTCAACACGAGCAAACCTCACAGATACATTTTCAGCACAAGCATCTGTACAAATCATTTTGATATACATATGACATATAATTCTTTAGAAAATTCCAGCTAGCTGTGCTGGCATATGTTGCATATTCACTGCCCTATGTCTGCTGGCGTAGCTGGCAATACCGGATGTCATCACACCTGCCTTGCCAAGTGTATATGAACTTTTGAAATATAGGTTCTGCCTATTCTTGATCAACTTTCGTGCTTTGCAGAATAATATGTACATCTACTTCTCATGTCTCTGCCTGGATCTATATCTCTCACATCCATCCACCCCCACTGCATGTAAGAACCCCTTTAGGAGTCTCCCTTCTGTGATTATTCTTTTTTGTTCTAGTTCTTTCCTGTACCTCTTCCATCTTGATGGTAGTATTTCATTCACCAAAAATATACCACTGTACCTTCATGGAATCGAGCAATCTCTCCTAGTATTTCTCTCATTTCTTTTATTGAGATTCTAAGGGGATATATGATTATTGAAATAGACCATTGTGCACTTTCTTGCTTTTACTATACCCTTTGAAACATCAGGTTGGTTTTGCGGGGACTTAAACCTCATCTGTGTCAGCCATCTCAACATCACATGGTGGATTCTGGAGGTAACGTTGGGTGAATTGTTGTCATCCCCCTGTTACGGTGGTGTCATTTTATACCATCACAAAACTCATGCTTGTTTCAAAGAGGCATTGTAAATTTCTGATTGGAAGGTAATTCATAGAATATCTTTGCCGTCACTTTACCTACCAGACCACCAGCATTCTGCGGCAGAATCCATGAGCAGGTCACTTAGCCAGCAAGCAGTGCGGCTTTTATGCTGCCATCATTGTTGAATGGGTAGGGCTGGGGAGGAATTGATGAGAAGGCATTAGAATGCAGAGTGTCTGGACAGTGAGACTGTAAAACGGAAGCAGGAGTAGAGACAAGTGTTATGTTACTTTGATTTAGATGAAGATTACCTGTACTAGTCTGATTCACCAGATGCTGAAAGACCTAGAAAGTCATTTTGGTGGCAAAAAAGATGGTCCTTGTGGTGCATGGTGAATGGTTTCAAAAAACAGATAACAGATCTTTGGGTTTTTAGATAAGGTGGAGTTACCAGCCACTGCATGGTGTAGCTGTAGGTACTACAGGTAAATACTGGACTTTTTCATACTGCACTAACACTGTGTGATTTAACTGGACTTGGACTAATATTTCACTTTAAGTGCTTAACTTCAATTCAGTAAGTAGTTGAGAACTTCACTGGAGAGGTTGCTCCTTCAGTCAGGGAAAAAAATGATTCTCAAATTGTCACATGCAGCTTGTGCAGTATGTAGCTTCTCTTTATGTAAATGTTGGAAGCTTGACTGCACTGAAACTTAGGAGTTTAAAATATATGAATACTTTGTCATCCATGGTCTGATGTTTGATTTAAGGTGTTTCTGTCTTATATTTATGTTTCTGGAAAGTATTGCTCTTGGTGTTCAACAATCAGCAGCTGACATTTCATCACTATTTTAGGATGTTACTGTCCTTGAATAATTCTACCAGTCTGCTTATTTTAAGCACATAAATCTTAGTATGATTTCATGTTGGTAACCTTTTGAAATGTTGGGCAAGTCCTGAAACATGGCGACTGAATGGCTGAAAGAACACTTACATATATGAAGTCCAAGATGCCATTTCTCAGAATAAATTCCCTTTTCTCTGAGGTATGGCAGTCTCTTAGTTGGTATATTTAAGTTTTTGAAATTTTCCCTTCTCTGGGTTTTGTCTTTTTTTTTCTTTCTTTCTTGCACAAATTTCATTACTAGACATTTCTAGTGCTGACATTTCAATAGGGAGCCTTTAGTCTTGGAATGTGTTAGCTACTTTTGAGCCTATGTTTTTTGCATTTGACAGTTGTTGCTTTACTTGGATGTATTTATGTGCGTGCATGTGTTTCTTAAAACCATTTTTTTTGTTGACTTGTGAATTAGCTGTTTTCATTGATTCACATTTTATCAGTTGTTCACTTTGTGCAGGAACATGTGGCAGTGGGGTTTAGGGAGTTCCACTTTTCCCTGTTCATCATATTAATAACTGCTGCAGTAGTTTTAGCTATTTGGGTTATATCCTGACAAGGATATCACAGCCAACCAGCTCTCAAAGCTTAAGGCCATCTTCCAAGTGCCCAAACTGTCAGACAGATTGAGCTGAGCTGACTAAAAAGACAGGTTTGGACACCAAGCTGTTTAGAGCTTTCATGCTGCTGAAGAGAGCTTGTGTTGTACCTTTGCCAGGCAGCTAAATTCATTTTGGGGAAAAAATCTATTTATAAAAATTGTTTTGTTGTATAACACTTTCTTATTCAGGAAATTATTTTAAAGCTAGCAGTTTGTGTTTTAATGGACTGTTGTGAGACAGTATTGTACTTTTAAATGAAAGTGTACCTTTTCCTTTCAGATTAAAAGTTTTTCAAGTATTTAAAAAATTTCCTTTGTAGAAATTGTATTTATTTAACTTTTTGTGGCTGCTACGTGTTTTACAGTGCTTTTTCTGTGTTGTTTCTGTGTTTTCCCCAGGAAAGAGGCACCATTTTCAGCTTGACCATGGAAAAAACTGTTGGTCCCACAGTTGATCCTTCTTCCAGCCACACACAAAAAAAAGTTAATCAAACAGCCTTTGCCAGCACAGCAGGCTAGCAGAGTTTCCTCATTTACCATTAGGTGACCCTGCTATTGGGTATTAGTTGCACCTCAGACTACTCATCTTTTACCTGGATCCCTCTGGTGTAGCCACTATAGACCAGGAGGTTAGCCACATCCTCTGTGGCTGTTGGGGCCCCCCATTGGGCAAGGGAGAGCCACTCTTGTTGGTCATGGGAGAGGGGACAGGAAAGGCTTCTCTCTTTTGTCAGAATGTTGTGCCCATTTCTGGGGTAGCTGCTCCTTCATTTAATAACATTGTTGGCCCCATGTTTCCTGTGAAAAATACATGTATATACTCCTCCTCAAATTTCTTTGGGCAGGAATAGTTTACTAAGTCTGGCTTAGAGTTTAATTCAGGGTATTGATCCTTCTTTTAAACTAGTTTCTGGTAAAAGAACAAGGAATACCTGTTTTCCTGAGGAGATTCAAGATTATGAATCTGGGCAGGAAGATGAATGGATAGATAATAGGGGTTTCTCCTTGAGTTTCTGAGTCATACTAGGAGGCAAACTCATTAATGTTAGTATGTTTCTGATTCTTCCTGTGAGGATTTCTCGTTCTCTGAGACTATTTCCAGAATGTGCCAGTGTTTTTAGAAAATACTGAGTTGTTACAGCAGGAACTTCCAGAACCTTCACCTATTCTTTCAGTTCTATCATTTTTGGAGAATGTGAGCAGTACTGCCTGCAATTTTTTTGATAGCTATCCAGCTGCCCCTAAAAAGGGCGATAAGACATATGAAGTTTCTCAGTCTTTTAAGTTTTTATACACTCTTCCCAAGTGTGACGCAGCAGCTATAGCTTTAGTTAATCATTTTACTGCTAAACCTTTGATTAATTCCAATCCTTCTCTTTCTGATAAGGCTGGGGAAATTGTTGGTAAGCATGGGAAACAAAGGTATGCGCCTGTAACTTCAATTTTCAGAATTTTGAATTGTCGGGCTCATGTTATTTTTTCTTGACTAATTGTGAAAAGTATGAGGAATGTTTTGTCTACAGTTTCTTAGTGTGAAGAAAAATCTGGTTCAAATTTAGCTTATTCTCTTGTACAAGTCACTATTGTTTACAGTGTGTGTGTGACTCATTTGATACTTCATCCAGGAATGTGGCCACTGGTACTATTTTGAAGTTTCCCTGCCTACATTCTGAAAACCTCTCAGGATGATAAAAATGAGATTGTAAATTCACTCTTGGATACAGATTTAGTTTTTGGCCCCTCTGCTGCAGATATGATCAAATAGTGTGATGGAATGGGTAGGTTGATACAGGGAATCTCTTAAGATTTTTCAGTCCTTCTTTTCCAAATTTTCTAGGAGATTTTGTAACACCCTGATTCAATTTCAGCAGAAGCAAAATAAGCAGTTTCTACCAAATGTAGGTAAACAGACATTTAAGAAGAAATGACAAAGGTGTTCCAAAAAGATTACTAGAACCCCCCAAAACCAGGAACAACCCAACAAGTCAGATTGACTGTTTGTGACCTTGACCCCTTCCCACCCTGACAGCCCACTTTTCTGTTTGGCAGAAGATAGTTTCAGACAGAAGGGTCCCGAAGGTAATTTATCAAGGTTATAGATGGCAGTGGGTGGAAATTTCTCCTTTCCATGAGGTTAATTCCTCATCAACAACCAGACTTTTATTTTCATGTCTCATCATGTGCTGTCTCAAGGAGTTATAGAACCAGATCCTCCTTCCCAGTTATCAACAGTCCAAAAGATAGATGTGAAAAAACATATAGTGGTCCATGAAAAGAAGACAAATGTAGCATTAATCATTGAAATCGCTACACCCAGTGACTACAGTGTCTTGCATACAGAGAGACACAAAGTCATAAAATATCAGGATTTGCAGGTAAAAACAAGAGCAATGTGGAAGAAAGATACCCAGACATTTCCAATAGTACTGGGAGCAATGGATCTAATAAAAAAAAACTCTACAATCCTATTTAGATATGTTACCAATACATGTAACTCCATACGAATTGCAGAAGGAGTCATTACTAGGCACATTGCGGTGTCTGTGAAGAATACTTCTGGCTGACATCAAAGATTGAAACAATACTGATTTCATAAATTTTAATCATAGTTTGACTTAGGAATGGGGTCCATTCCCATCACGGTATTAGAAACCGAAAAGACCTGGATAAGTTAAAAAAAAAAAAAAAAAAAAAAGACGATACATAGCAAACCTACTGGGTGACAAATTCAGCTCCAACTTTATCCTGCTCTCTCCCTCAACCTTCCCTCAGCAAATGCCATCAAATATAACTCACCCTGCTATTATTAGGAAACGGGTCCCTAATGCTGTCTCTAAGACCAAGAACACTGCATCAGTAGGCCCAGAGAGTATCTCTGGATGCTTCTAAATAGCATGAATTATGACTTATCAAGCCCTGTAGAACTGCTGTTTAACTGTAGTCTTCAAATAGGCTTGGTGCCTCATGAATGAGGAACAGCAGTAGTCATCCCTCTGCACAAAGGTGGTCCATCTACAGACCCTGGAAACTACAGACCCATAAGTCTCACTAGTGTCATATGCAAAGCCATGGAAAGAAGTATCTTGGAAATGATCAGTAATGACATAGGAAATCTTCAGACCATGGACCCAACCCAATTTAGTTTTGTCAAGGGCAGGTTATGCCTACTCAGACTGGTGGACTTCTTTGAGAAGGTCACCAAAGCAATAGATGAGAGAAAAATGGTTCACACTGCCTGCCTTAACCTGGCCAAGGCATTTGACACAGTACCCCATTTGGGTATTGTTGACAAACTCAAGAGGTTAGGTACAAACCCTTATGTCACCCGGTGGATAACCAGCTGGCTGACAGGACCCAGGAATTTAGAATTGGGGAGTCCACATCTACAAGTAGGCCAGTCAGAAGCAGAGTCCTTCAGGAATCAGTCTTGGGACAGCTTCCTTTTGGCATTTACTTAACGGACGTCAAGGCCAATGTCAGTGGCCTATGGCTGACTAAATTTGCAGATGATTGCAAATTAGGAGCTATGATTGCATCCACCACTGACATAAATGTTCACCAGGAAGGGCTGACACAAGCAAACAGATGGTGTCACTGGACTAAAACTAAATGCCAAGAAATGCTAATAGTATTCTTTGGGAAATCATCCACCTGTGGAAGCTGTCATATTTACAACACACCCCTAAGAGATGAACCAGCAGTCAGGGATTTGGGGACACATACTTACAGTAATTTAGCCTTTGAGCATCATTTGTCTACAGTAGTGAGGAAATCATTCAATGTTGTACAACTTATAAACAAAGGTATGGCATCTAGGTCGAAGGATGTCATTATTCCACTGTATTTGGTATTCATCAGACCTTTCATTGAGTACAGTGCCCCTTTGTTATGTACCTATCCAGATATATCCAGTAATTGCAACTTCCACAGAGTTTCCTTACTAAAAGAATGTAGGGCTTGGGTAACATGTCCTATGCAGACCGCCAAAAGGCCCTATCCCTATATTTTGTTTCCTACAGGTTGTTGAGGGGATTCTATGCCTGGCATGAAAGGCATTGGCAGAGCCCACTGTGACTGACCTCCTGCATATTTGCAAAACAAATGGCACCAGAATTACCCATTCTGAAGACTTAAACTTTGCTTGTGATATAAATAGGACCTGCTAGAGAGACAGGTATGCATCTTATAGACTACTCCTTCTCTGGAACAGGCTCCCCATCCATGTGAAGCAGAGTTCCTCCCTATTTCAATTCAAGTGTTACTTGGGCAATTGGATGGGGAACAGGAACTTCAACCCTGGTTTGGCATCTATGTCTCTCTAATGGACACAGGTAGCCAGTAAACAGTTAATGTCCCAGGCCTTTTCTTGTAAATGTTTCCCAAACCCCTGCTAAGGCTTATCAAGGGTACTAGAACTTGTCAGAGATTTGGGATGCATGTCTAGGCTTAAAAAGGCCCTTTTGGTCATTAGCCTAGTGACCGCCTGTGAACCTATCATTTCTTTGCCTTACCCTTTGAACTATCCACTGCACCAAGATTGTTCACAAAGTGTCTGGCTCCAGTTATAGCTTGTTGCAGGCTACAGGCCATCCACATTTTTCCATATTTAGTCAACTTGCTTATCTTTTCAGAGTCTTTTTCAAAGTGTTAGATATCTCTTGCTTGGCTAGTAGATCTCTTACACAAGCTGAGATTCCAAGAGAACACTCAGAAGCCTGTTTTGACTCCTTTGCTTAGGTTTGTGTTCCCAGGGTGTCAGCTAGACACCTTAGTTCAAAGAGATCTTCTTCCACAGGAACAAAATAGACCTATATCCAGATCTATTTCTAGGGTTTTGCACACTGTCTTCAATCACCATGGATTTTGGGTTACATGGTATACATGATTCTCATGATACCTCTGGCAAGACTCCACAAGAGTAAGATACAATGGTATCTGAAGTCTCTCTGTTCCCAGCACCAGCATCCTTTGTCATTTCACATCCCAGTGCCTGGGCTTGTCAGAATGGAAATCACTTGGTGGGGTCAGCAAATATCCTTAAATCAAGTTCTCCCTTTCTCCTTTCCCGTCCCAAAGCAGTCTGTTACCACAGACGCCTTGGACTTTGCTTGAGGAGAAGGGATAAAACTGGAAGGTATGTGGGACACCAAGGACAGGCAAACACACATATAGATAAAATAAATGCTTGCCCCTAATCAAGGCACTCAACAGTCATGTGGTACATCAACATGCAAGGGGGAACCAGGTCATACCCCCTTTGCAAGCCAGTCATGTTAGCTTAGGATATAACTTCACAGCAAAATCTCACTCTGTAGGCATCCTACATTCCATCAGTGCAAAACTGTGTGGCAGACGAGCTGAGCAGGACAAGGACAGACTCCTGAATAAAAACTAGATCAGGGGTCTTCCAACATTTGGTCCATCTGTAGAGAGTTTCTCAGTTAGGTCTATTTGTCTCTTCTCTGAACAATTAGCTGGCAAGGTTTTGTTCCATGCAAGAAGACTTGGAAGGCAGATGCCATTTCTTTTCCTTGGACAGGAATGTCCCTGTATGCTTTCCACCCTTTCCAAAGATATTCAGGATATGACTGAAGATTCAAAAGGAATCCCTCAAGATCATTGTGGTGACACTCTTCTGGACCAGGCCACAGTGGTTCTCCCTTCTTTTGAAAATTACTAAGGGCAACTACGACAAACTGCCTCAGAGGGTAGATCCACTCGTACAAGATCAGGGGTGTTTGATGCACTCTGACCCCAGTCACATTCAGTTGACTGTGTGGATAATGTCTTAATTCCTTTTAGGCACTTGTTTCCTGAGAACGTGCAGCAGGTACTAATGGATGCAAGTAAGTGTGCTACTAGAAAATCGTACATTATCAAAAGGAGAAGGTTTTCTAGCTGGTGTCAATAACATAACCAGCACCCATTCAGGGCTAGTTGTTTTCTGGTTTTACAATATTTGTGTGAATTATTGTCTTGTAAGCTCTTAGGTAGGTACTGGGCTATCGGCCCAAGGGCCTAAGTAAGCCTAGCCAATGAGGTTCCCTCGCTTACGCCACCCAAGAATGTTATTGTCCTGTGCCACTGTTGAGCAGAGCCGCAGAAGTGATCCCTGGGGTGTATTTCCTATTTCTCATCAAGATTTTTCTTGAAGAGTGCTAATGAGGAACTTTGCTAGTCCTCCGTCAGGGTTCATTCATCTGCCTTTTCAGCATGTCTGCCTATGGATCCTCTTCTTTCAATGCATTCTCATGTCAGAAAACTGGTGACTTCTCCTTGGGATCTTATTTTTTGTTAGAGAAGCTAATATTTGCTCCATTTGATCCAGCTAAGCTGGCTTACTTAAGATTTTAAAATGGAAAACACTTTTGCTCTAACCTCTGCAAGATGGTTAGCTGAGTTGCTAGTTCTTATGGTGAGTTGACTGTATCTCATTTTCCACAGGGACAGGGTTTCTTTGATAACAATTGTTCATTCTGTAGGTCTAGATCATACTTTGCTAGCACTATTCTCCAGGGGCTCCGGGACATTTCTCCTTCCACCTCCCAAATGTAGTTAGCTAGGTTAGTCTACCAATTTGACTAAGGCTACTGCAGCAGTGATCAATATGATGTACATAGTGCATTTGTGTTATAAAGTTACCATGATCACTGCTACAGTAGCTGCTCCCTCCATCCATCTTACTTTTTGGTGTGGTGTTTACGCCAGGGTGTAAAGTCTTATGTATTGTTCCTAGCATTGTCTTTTCAGGACTTAGCCTTCCTCTTTCTGTTGGCATGAAAACTGTGAAGGGCATGGAGCCTAAACCCGTCTTTTTAGTCAGCTTAGCTAGAGCCGACTGACAGTTTGTGCATGTGGAAGGTGCACTAAAGCTTTGGAAACTGGGTGACTGCTGTATCCTTTGCAGGATGTAATCCATATAGTTAAGGCTGTCACAGCAGTCATCATTAAATATGTACTGTTATGGTAAGTTTACTTACATATACCAAACTTCAAGGTCGCAGAAATTGCAGTTGTGTAAGTTGCGGGGTACAAGGAGCTTAACCCCTTGCAAAAACTAAGAAAATCATCATTAAATATGTACTGTTATGGTAAGTTTACTTACATATACCAAACTTCAAGGTCGCAGAAATTGCAGTTGTGTAAGTTGCGGGGTACAAGGAGCTTAACCCCTTGCAAAAACTAAGAAAGAAAGGTTTTTGTATATGTTATTTTTTATTAATTTTTATTTAATTTTATTTATTCTTTGTTGACCAGGTTGGTCCTAGTAGGTTACTGGCCTGTTTTCAGCAGAGACCAGAGGTGGAATTTGTACTACTAGAGGAAATTTGGCAGTAGTATCAAGGAACTTCTGCTACTCATCCTTGTTGGGAGTGGGTCCCATTATGTAGGCGCACTTCCTGTTTCTATTTCAGGAACAGAGGCAGCTCAGAGAAACAGGGAGGCAGATGGCGAGAGAGAAGGTGAGGAAAATGGTGGAGACAGCAAATATTGTGACTGCAGAATGTGTGCAGGATTCTGAGAAGATATTTCTAAGAAATCTGCTTGATGGAGATGAGTTAGCAAATGATGGCTGTATAATTACAACCCCCTGAGTTGCAGGATGATTTACTTAAAAGAATGATGATGGGAGAGTGAGCCAGGAAATGAAGTAAATGCTTCCTGGGGAGCATTATTGAGAAAACACAAAAGGAAGATGCATAGATAATCCTGAAGAATAGTGTTGAGCTAGAAGAAAAAAAAACACAGAGAAAGTAAAAGAAGGTAAAAGGTGAGGAGCAAAAAGAAGGTAGAAGAAAATGAAAAATGGAATTATGTGGTAAGAATTCAAGGTAAAGAAGACAGAAATCAACACGTATGAAATGTGAAACAGTTTAATAGCTCCTTTGGGTGTATGAGATAAGAGCATTTATTCTTAAGAGTTATTTTGGGACATTATATTTCAGACCGTTTTTCCAATGGAAAATGTTCTTGGAGAATATGAAGAAAAGACAGACTATAACCCATGTTATCTTTATCTGATAAAGGCATTTAACAGGGGAACAAAAAAGAAAATTAATGTACAATTTCAAACAGAAGTAGACACTGAAAGGACATTTGAAAACTTTATGTAAAGGAGTGCTGGACATTGCAAAAGTTTATGACAAAAGGGGTTAGTGGACAGGTAGCCGGGATTGTAATACTGTGTTAAAAATAGAAAGAGAAAAAATTGGTTAGGCTTAGAATGGTCTTTTAAAGAAGCTAGCCTAGCAATTCCCTATGAAGTTATGAATCCATGTAAGGAAAAGGGAAAATAAAAAACGTTTAGAGTGCTTTCAGTAAATGTGAATAAGAACGTAGTAAGATGAATAGAGATTTTAGAATGGTGTAATACATGTGATGAAGATGTCATTATGTTAGACTCAAGGTTTTTAACAAATGAAGAAAGATTATAAACAGAGAAACTATGGGAAGGAAAGATAATCTGGAATCTGGGAAATGAGAGATGTCCTGGAATAGCTGTATCCTGTAGAAATTCTGTAAAGACATTAGATGTAACTTTAGCAAAAATTGGAAGATTAACCATTATAGATATAAAATGGAAAGAATAAGTTTATAGAATTATGACATTATGTTTATACTAACTGTAAAGAAAGGAAAGCTTATTTCATCAGATTTTAGATAATGTAGTTATAAATATGAATTTTATAATAACCAGAGACTTTAACTGTGATTTAAGAGCCAAGTGTTAAAAGAAAGGACATTTATAAGAAACATGTTGGAAGTTATAAGATGTGGTAAGTTAAAATTTAGGGACAAAAAGTTTTGAACTTAGAAAAGAGGTATGTATACAACTGAAATAGATTATTTTATAGTATCAGAAGCTTTAGTTATAGGAGAAGGGGGGATAGTTTAAAACAGGATTTTCTGAGATAAAGGAAAACAAGGAATATATAAAAAGGATAAATGAATAAGTATGGAAAGAAGAAGAAAGGAGGTTAGTAATACAGGTATGGAAAGATCATGTTACTGAGAGAACATTTTATAAACATTGGTGTGAATGGTGGCTGATATTTCAGGAAAAATATAAAAACAAATATTTTTTTACAGTGTCAATATAATGTAAGAAAAGTAGAGAAAGAAAATATAAAATAATATATAACAATGCATTGGAAGATTTAGAAAGTATTTTGAAAAAGAATTATATGAAAGAAATCAAGAAAAAAATATAAGAATTGTTATACAAGCAAAGATATTTTTACGGGTTTATATCACTTTGTCACACAATTAAGCGAATTGTTATTCATCACACACAATTCAGCGAAAGATCAATTAAGAGAATGATCGTTTCAGTGAAAAGTTTCCTAGGGGGAAAAAAAACTAGTGGGCCAGCTACTGACCTTAACAAACAAAACAAAATTTAAAATTCTGCAAAGTGGGGGGCTTCACCCCCCCCCCCCAACTAAGTATACCAACTCTGAGATTGCACTACAGTGGGGAATGGGCAAATTCCCAGTGATGGCCAACAACATCCTTTCCCTTGGAAACTTTTCTCTGAAATGATCGTTCACTTGAGCTTTTGCTGAATTGGTTTCTTTGAATAGCGATTTGCTCAATTAAGCTTGTGATATAGACCTATTTTTATGAAGAAAAAGAGAAGCACCAAGTTTCTTAAGCAGATTAGTAAAAAAGATGGTCGTGTAAAGAGAGAGAAATAAAAATGTAAAAGGAGAAATAGAAAGAACTCAGGAAAAAATTATCAATAGTGTAGTACAATATGTACAAGAAGTGTTTAAGAAAAAAACATGGAAAGTTTAAACCTTAACAGAAAAAGAGAATAAAGGGTTGGAACAGGAGATTTATTTAAATGAGCTAGATAAAATATTAAGAAAAGTAAATAGAGTCACGTGCAGGACCAGATAGAATAAGGTATGAAAAAAGTTAAGGAATTGGCAAAAAATGTATTTGTTAAAGATTTTGAATGAATGGTTAAGTGAAGGTTTTATGTATGATAAATGTTTGGGTATGAAAAGTAGTAAAAGAGAGTGTATAAATGAAAAAAAATGTTAGCAAGAAAAACATTTTTTTTGTGGAAAATAAAATTTGATATAGAAAATGATAGAAAAGTATGGTATTAGAATGTAATGATAAAACATTATTGGTTACAACCATAGGAAAATCTAACAAGTGAAAAAAACTTAAAGCTATAAAAATAAGGAGCAAATGCTGTAATCAGAAAGTAAAATGTTAAGATTTTTTGTGGAGACTGGTAATAGGTAAATTGCCAGTAAAAGGAAATATGCTGTATAAAAAGAAAAGTGATACAATATGTTTAAATTTTTTAAACACCTTTATTGAATTATCACCTGTGACATAGGCAAATTTGCATTTATATAAAAGTAATCAAACTGTATTAACAGGTTCATATTTATAAACATCATACTTCACATATATTGCTGTATATCATATAAGCCAAGTAACATTACATAAATTATTCAGTTCATGCCCTTTTTTTAAACAAGAAACATCTTTATTAAACCATCACTTATGACATAGGCAGTCATACAGTTATACAAATGAAAACAAGCCACACTGACACAATCCTAGTTGCAAGCATTTTACATCACAAACCATAATGATACATCTCCAGCTGCAAACATTGTACATAACTTATCTACCCAACCATTTTCAGTCAAACATTACATAGAGCATTAAATTCCTGCCTTCTTTTAAACTTCATTCCTCACCTGTATGTATTATTCCCACAATTCCCATTTTCCTATGTAGTTTGCTCCTACCGTTTTCTAAAGATCTCAATTCCATTTGTTTTATCTCGGTTACTATATTCACTACTTCTTGTATAGTTGGTTTAGATTTTTGTTTCCATTTTCTAGTAATTGCTTTTTTGGCAGCCACCATAATTAGACACAGCAAGGGCTTACCATAAGTTCATAGGTAGGTACTAGGCTATTGGCCCAAGGGCCTACGTAAGCCTAGCCAACAAGGTTCCCTGGCTTACGCCATCCAAGAAAGTTATTTTCTTGTGCCACTGTCGAGCAGAGACACAGAAGTGATCCCCGGAGTGTATTTCTTATTTCCCATCCACTCATCAAGATTTTTCTTGAGGAGTGCTAATGAAGAACTTTGCGTAACATAGATGGGTAGCCTGTTTCAGAGTATGGGAAGTCTCTGGGACAGGAATCTATCCCTCCAGCATGTCCTGTTTATTGTGGTGACAAGGTTTAGGTCCCTAGAGCGTGTAGCTCTGAGGGATTGGGATTTCTTTAGGTGTAGCATGTCCAGTAGCTCTGGGTTTGACATAGCTTTATATGTTAGGCAGAGATTACCTCGGAGTAGGCGATATGCTACGGAGTAAAGCTGGAGGTTTTTGAGATGGTCAGTGTAGAGCATTTGTTTGAGGCCAGTAATCCTCTTTGTGAGGTACTTCTGTGGCCTTTCCAGCTGCTGCAGATGTCTTGTGAGGTACATTCCAAAAGGGGTGTTGTACTCTATAATGGGTCTAATGAGTGTCGAGTAGAGGGGAACAATGACCTCTTTTTTTCCTGGATGAGAACCTTTTTATGATGAGGTTTGCCATGTAGAAGGACTTCCTGACTACTGTGGCGATGTGACTATCAAAGGAGAGACTACGGTCCACCTGGGTCCCAAGGTCTCTTATCACACATTCGGTGTTAAGTAGATTTCTGCCTGTGTGATAGTTCATGGGTACAGAGTTTTTAGCAAAGGGGATGACACTGCACTTTTTGGCATTAAGCTTGAGGCCATAGCTCTGACACCAGTCATCTGTCTCAGCGTAGCCCCTTCAGTATGTCTGGGCAGTTCCGATTCTGTATCATAGCTCCGAAAAATCATCTTCCTTGTCGCACCAATCTGCCCACCCAGCATCTCTGACAGTGCATCCTGCAGGGAATCCTTTGTCTGCCAACTCGCAGCACTCCCAGAAAATATGTTCCCAATTACCTCTTTCTTTCCTGTCATACCGCCAACATTTGCTGTTTACATTGTCAAGAAAAAGAAATTACAGAACTTGTGTTTTTGAAATGTGAAAGAGTAAAAAGTTATGGGGAAAACTACATAAAGAATATTTTTTTCAGAGATATAAAAAAAGTGGATAAAATAAACATGGATATGATTAAATATGGTTATAAGAATAGAAGTTAAAAATATATTGGACAAATTTATTTTATGTTATATTGAATGAAAGAGTAAATGAAATTACGTTTAATGGTAAATGGGTTTAAGCAACAATAGTAAGTAAAATTAGCTGATGGTTATGGAAAAAGGAGTGGGAGTCTAATAGGTTTGAAAATTTAGTCTGCAAAGGAAATTATGAATATGTATAAATAGATTTGTATATGTATATATTTGTACATTTGTAAATATGTTGTAAATAAGAGTTCTTTCTGTTTATCAATAAAGGACCCCTACTCTTTTCAATAGGTGCCATGAGATCTTTTATATCCACCTGAGCTACCACCAACTCTAGCAGATGGGGTCTTGGTTTAACATCTCATCCAAAGGACAGCACATACAGGAGTGCAGCATTCCCCTTATACTGCATCGCAGAGTCAGTTGTCTGTTTACCTGGTGTGTGGGAATAAAACCCACAGCGTTCTGCACCAAGGGTGATATTTTAACATACATTCAACTCAATGTGCATTCAGTGGAGCACAGTTGATGATGATAGTGTTATGTAGGTGTGCGTGTATAAGTATGCATGCATGTGTGTATTGTATCTGTCTATCTGCACAATCACCTGTAGAATGTTGTCGCCTATGTTTTTTTTTTTTTGAGGATTGACAATGGACCACGTGGTCAGTATGCACTTATGAGTTGGAGAGGGCTGTGAAAAATCAAGGAGCTTTAAGTATTTCAAAATCTTGGGAGATTTTACTGACTTTTACAACATTTGACTATAACTGAAGAGATATATTTCAGTAAAAATAGATTTAATAAAAATAAAGTACAAATAAGAGGTTGTAAAACGTTATAGATGAGTGTTTTATTTTTCACTTTAGCAGAAGAAAGTCTTGCCTAGAGATGTTACAAAAAACATCTGTGTCCATTTTAACTTATGCTTGACATCTAAGTTATAATTAGTTACATCTAATTACCAGGCTTTCAAAGCTGCTGTCTTTTTCGTAATCAGCAATTCACTTTGGTACTGGAAATTTATTCACAATAGTAACAGAGCAAAAGCCCCTGCTGTAAGTAATTCCCAGAAACTCCAAGATAACAAAACAGGCAGATTTTGGATAGGATGCTGCTGCCTAAAATTAACTGTTACTACAGAATGCAGTGTTGTGGAGTTTAGTAGGAGTAATTCAGCTGTAGGGCAAAGAGAGTTATCTTATTTTACAAATCTTTTTATGACCACTCTTGGAGTCGTGTATATGATCTTGTAAACTCCAACTGCTGAAGAAATTGATGAGCTTCGTGGCTAAGAAGAGACACAGCGTAGGGCAGAACATCAGGGTTTTTCTCATGTGACTAATGCCTAAAAAAGAAAGACTTGGTAGTGTGTGACTTGTGTGCCCAACTTACTGATATGTTATATAGCCTGAACTGTAGTAGCAGTGTGCGAAACAGCAGCACAGCCTTTCCTGCAGCCTGATTCTGTGTTGTACTGTGGTGTCAGCAGTAATTACCGAATGCATTGAGGGAAATGAACACACATGATGGGTCTTTGTGAGGGCATGCTGCTTCTGTTCCTTGCAAACAGAACATGTCAGGATATTCATTTTTCTGCGAACACTGTCCATTACAAGTATTTCTCTCCACAGTACATGTGAATAGCAGAATTTAACACTGATGTAATGCCTGAGGTGGAATCCTTTCTTCACTGCTTCACCCTTTTTAGCTGCCTTATGGTGAGTGATAAATTCATTAGTGGCAGAAATAAGGAGAAATGCTGGCAGGTGGTGGACCTAGACTTGATTATACTAGGCTGTCAGTCTACAGAGCAACTACAAGCCTAGTCAGTAACCAGAGCCCAGACTCAAACCCTGTGTCTTGTGAGGTAATGACCTTAACCATTATGCCAATTCCTCCTTTTGGTTTGTTCTTCAAAAGGGCATTGTCTTTTTGCATATGAAGTTGTAACAGTTAACTACACTGAAAGACTGCTAAGAACAATGCCTTGTCAAGTGATTAATGCTGTCTAATATAGCTGTTAGGAATTCACTAAAAATATATAGGCAGATACTCATAGTTCTACTCATCTGATATGGACAGCAGAATTTCTTCAGCAGAGTTGAAAGCTTGTGCGAACTGCATTTTGGTGTATCATTGGCATAGTTTCAGGAGTAGAAAGTCAACTAACACCGGAAAAAATCTTTCATTTTTCTGTGTAATATTAGAAAACAGTGACACTTGCTGTTACATACTGGGTAGAATGGTTCAAAGGCATATTTTATTAGATTGTTCTACTATTTGCCAAGTTTGAGTAGGTATGAAAATTAAAATGTGTATATAGTAGTTTTAATCATCATTTGTAGTGAGTCACCAGAAGTGTCTTTTTTATGAGTGACCATCCTCTCCAGTCCATCACAGAACCTCATGTATGTTGCCCCAGTTCAGTAAACTAAAAAGCAAAATGACATGGACCACTACCTGCACAAACTATTTCATACCTCTATATCTATCCAGATAAATCAATCCATCACTGAGCAAATATGTTCCTTCTCTTTAGAATGTCACATGTCATCTCTCTCCATAAAGGTGGCCCCTCTTCAGACTTTTCTAACTACAGAATCATTGCCATACTCTCTCCTCAGCTAAGATTCTGGAACGTGTATTCATTTGCAATTCCTTAACCACCTCTTGAAAAACAATCTCTTATCCCCCACCCAACATGGTTTCTACCCAAAACATAGTACCACAACTGCCCTCATTAGTTTCATTAATACAGTGAACCAGCATAGGAACAATGGATTGCTTGCCTCCTCCAGATTTCTCGACTTATCTAAGGTCTTTGACATGGTCTCCTACAATAAACTTATTCATGAGCTAGCCTCCCTCACTCAACCCTTTTATGGTTCATCAGCTACTTAACTGACCACCAACAAGCTGTTAAATGAACTATCCTTCTCCCTACCCATCTCTGTTGATGTATCTCAAGGATCCATTCTTTGACCCCTTCTCTTCACCGTATTTACAAACAGACTAAACTCTGCAACCCAACATGCTGCTTTAGTTCAGTATGCAGATGATTCTGCCCTTATATGCTCCACTCCATCCTTGTCTAGCCTTCTCATCAAAACCCAGCAATCCTTCCTGGACATCGATACCTCAAAAATTCACAATTGATCCTTAACCCTTTTATAACAAAACTACTGCTTTTCTTCAATAGTAAAAAATATTTAGACCCTATGTCATTCACCATTCATTCATCTAATAATACCCTTATCGAGCCAGTTGATTCTACAAAGCTTCTAGGAGTTACCATAGACAAGGACCTTAAATTTGTCATGCATTTAGCTCATGTCATTAAGAAAGTGCATATCAGACTAGGCTCCCTGTATAGAATAAAGTCCTTCCTAACTGATTCCATCAGACACACCATTAGTAGCTCTCCCCTTCTATCCACACTCTTATATGCCTCACCCATTTTCACTAACTTAAGAAAATGTGAGTTAACCAAACCCAAATCATGTTACAGTAAAGTAGCCAAATTTGCCACCAACCAACCTTCTAGAACCCACTATTGCAGCACACTACACCAACTCAACTGGTTGGAATTCCCCCACCTATTTAAGCAATAACCCATGCCTGGTGTGGGTAATGCTGGATTTACCCACAGTTGGTGTGGTTTGGTCACGAGGGCGAAGCCCGAGTGGCCAAACAAAGACAACCGTGGGTAAATCCAGCATTACCCACACCCAGAAATGGGTTATTGCTATTATACAATAACATTATTTAAGAAAAAAAAATACTTTTCTTAAATAATGACATTGTATAATGCCTCCTTGCTGCCCTTCCGCAGCTGTCCAGTATACTGCGGTAGTTCTGATGTACTGCGCATGCGTATGGTTACGCAGTACATCAGAGCTGTGTGTGGAAGCAACAGAGAAAGGAAGATCTCCATTGCTTTTTAAAACGTGTCTCGCTATGTTAAACTCATTTAACATAACGAGATAGCTTTAAAAAAATCAACGGAGATCTTCCTTTCTGCATTGCTTTTTTTAAAGCTGTCACGCTATGTTAAAAGAGTTTAACATAGCGAGACAGCTTTAAAAAAAGCAATGGAGAAAGGGAGATCTCCGTTGCTTTTTTTTAAGCTATCTCGCTATGTTAAACTTGTTTAACATAGCGAGATAACAGCAATGGAGCTCTTCCGTTCTCCATTGCTGTTCAACACAATCAACACACAAAAAAAAAAAGACTTATACTAATGGAAAAAGTCCGGGCGACCGGACCTTTTTCCATTACTATAAGCCTGATTTACAACAGGCATGCTGACCAATCAGCGTGCATGTTTTAGAATATTAATGGGGGGGGGGGGTCGTTGTATAATAACCTATAACCAACTAGTAATAACTCATTCTACCGTCTTTCATCCTGAAAACTGTCCATCTATCAGCAAACTAGTTCAACCCTATTCTAGCAGCAAAACATTAAGGTCTTCCAACAAATTAATTCTGAAGGTCAGAAAGTCAAGAAACCATTATGTTACTTAGGGAACACCTCAAGAATACTTGGCTCTGCTCCTGTACTAAACCTGATAACATTTCTACAATGAGCTACTCTCTTCCTTCCTAGTACACCTAGTTTCTTATTCCTCTTCTCCTACTTTTCCAGTCTTATTTTCCATTGGCACTCCAGCAAAGGGTTATTAATACCATCCTTTGCTCTTTTATCTCGCCCAGCTTTTTTTTTTTAATTTCTTTCAGCAGGTCCCATATGTTTACCAAAGCTAACTATTGTAATTCTTTTCCTTCCTCTTATATTCCTTCTGGTTAATTTATGTACTGTATGTATTTTCTATGGTTGACTAAAAGCAAATCAAAGTTTTTATATTGTAAATATATATATTCCTGTAATTGCCTTTAGTGACAGTACAATAGTACAACTTTCATCTTGTTGTCATGTTACTGTTTTTGATTTCTGTATACCTTATGCATTCCTTAAATTGCTTTTGTAATTGTACTACAATTGAACTTTTGGGCCATTGTATTTGTGGAGCTTTTCTCCCTGGGCCTTCGCTAAAAAAGGGCCAGTTTAGGCCCAGACTGACATTCCTGGTAAACAAATGGAAATAAATAAAATCAGGTAGCCTAGATAAGTATAAGTATACAGTCATTTTGGTGATGGTGACTTGCATGTTTCATTAAATGTTTAATTGTAGTTTATTCAAATTTATTAGATAAACGTGTAAGGAATATGTGGGGTTGTTTTCCAGTTCAGTTTGGGAGCAGTTGCTTAGTAATGAGTACTGAGACTGTTACAAGTGGTTGAAGTTGCATGTTAGGGTTGTATAGTATATAATGGTAAGCAATACAGAAGCTCTAAAACTCATTGTATGCATGCATGTATTGTATTTAGTGTTTCAGACCGAAAAAGGCATTTTTCAGCCATGATCTTGTTACAAAAGTGAAAATACACTAGTTACGAAAAGAATCAATATATGTAACATAAAAAGTGCTGAAGCACAATGCAGGTAAATAGCATTATTAATTAGACATAGTATGGCTTATAGCATACATAGACAATAGAAGTAGGTTAACTGCGATAAGAAAACTTTTAAAAAATGATATTGAATAATATGGCATTAAGATGGTACTGAACCAAAATAATACAGGAAACAATAGAGTTATTCATATAAAAAATCTTGCCAGAAGCTGAGTACCCCTTCTGAAGAAAAGGTGAAGAACTGTTATGGTAAAAAGAATGAAAGAACTCAAAATAAGAGTAAGAAACAAAAGCATGTCTTTAGAGATATATGAACATGGCTAAATCGGTTCATTCCACTCTGGGAACCTAACGTCCCAAGGTGAGCATTATGCAGAGAAAATTTGACAACTGTTTTAAGGATTTGCTCCCTGCAGTCACAGCAGTTCCTAAAATTGCTTTGCTAAGTGTATGTGCATGCTCGCATGCAGATAGATATAAATATATGTAGCTTGTTTGCTGCATTTGTGTTTCTTATGCTTCACATAGACTTAACTTATAATGAGGAAAGCCAAATAACTGCACATCTACAGCAAGGTGAGTACCACTATGCCAGCTATGGTTATAACTATGGAAACATAAGCAGGGTCGTTCCTGTATGGGGGCAAGTGGGGCTGTCACCATGGATGCTGGGATCACAGACATTTTTGGGGAGAATCAAATGCAGAGCATTTTGAGGGGGCAAGGAACTTTTTTCCATGTTTTGTCCTGGGAGTCAGATTTCTTAGAAAAAGGTCCTCATTGCAAGTTTTTCTTTACGACAAACTTAAGTTAACTCTTGGGTCAGGTTACTGTAAGTGACCTTCATGTGCTAGGTTGTTTGTTTATTCTGATTACTTCGATGGTTATTCCTTTCTGTTGTGAGCAGTTAAGCTCAACGGACACTTGGGCCCATTTTCAGTTGCAATCTATTTTATGTATCAACACTTGCAATCAAAGTATGCTTTCCTTAAAGAAACAGGAGTTTCCTAGTGCTCAGTACTGTGCCCCTGTCCTCCCTGATTATTAATCTTGTTATATTAGAAAACCCTGGCCTCTGCGCTCTGCTTTATGCAGATAACTTTCATTGGTCACATCTGCATTGTGTTTGATCACAGTATGAGCACAACCCTGCATTTTGTCAGTAATGTGTTTACAGCACTGCTGGTTTAGAAATGGTGACTGTCACCACCGTCCATGGCCATTTAGAAGGCCTTTGGTACTGTATCTTGCCTCCTTTCTGTTAAAAGATGCCAGGTTATAGTCATGGTCAAAAGCATCAGGAACTGGTTCTTTCTCTCTTTCTTTGCCTCAGAAAATGTTCTTGCAAAACTAGTCATAAATGTCTGCCCAAGCTGGTCTGATGTTCCCTATTTATTGACCCGGTTACTGTTATTCTTTCTAAAGTTAACTTAACGCTGTTCTCTTTGCCAGAATTCTAGCACTGTTTAGGTCCCACAGTCCCAGTGACTTCAGCCAAACAGCCAGCCAGCTCTGTTCTAACCTTAGACTCAGCCTTGTTTATCTGTCTGATCTTTGTAGTGTAGAAAGTGGGTGGAATGGAGTACAAGGCCCCTTTTCAGCCACAGCCGAGTTACAGCATTAATCAAAGGAAGCACTGAGGATTCAGCTAATAATAGTAAATCAGCATTAAATTTGCAAACATCAGGATAAAGGAATTGAATAGAATTTCCAGTATCATTAAACAGGTTTAAATATTAAACCAAACACTTCAGAGTAAATCTGATCTATCATGTCAAGTGAAATTAAAATGATACAAGCCATATTCATTTAAACAGCCCCTAAAAGAATATTTCACCAAACACAGGTTTTGCGCATGTTCTCCACCAGGCTAACCTAATTCAACCCCTTACTGTCTAATTTCCTTCTCTCCACCACCATTGTCAATATTTCTTGGCAATTGAGCCTTCTTAGCTTCAGTTTCTGATATTTGTATCCTGGAAATGTGTGTGTGTGTATATATATATATATATATATATATATATATATATAATGTGTGTGTATACATACACACAGTAGATATAAAAGCTTTACACACCCCTGTTAAAATGCCAGTTTTTTGTGATATAAAAAAATGAGACCACAATAAATCATTTCAAAACTTTTCCCACCTTTAATGTGACCTGTAACCTGTACAGTTCAATTGAAAAACAAACAAATCGGTTAGGGGAAAAAATAAAAAAGGTACAATAAGCTGGCTGCATAAGTGTGCACATCCTTAAACTAAAACTTTGATGAAGCACCTTTTCATTTAATTTCAGCATTCAGTCTTCTTGGGTGCACACCTACCATCAAGTGAAGGACTCTGATTAACTCTAAATAAAGTTCAGCTGTCCTAGTAGGATTTTCTTGACATTTACTCAGTTGCCTGCTGCAGCAAAAGCCATGGTTCGCAGAGAGCTTACAAAGCATCAAAGGGATCTAATTGTTGAAAGATATCAGGAGAAGGGTACAAAAAAATGTCCACAGCATTGGATGTACCATGGAACACAGTGAAGAAAGTCATCAAAAGGTGGAGAAAGTATGGGACAACAGTGACATTGCAAAGAACTGGATGTCCGTCCAAAATTGATGAAAAGACAAGACGAAAACTGGTCAGGGAGACTGCCAAGAGACCTACAGCAACACTGAAGGAGCTGCAGGAATTTCTGGCAAGTACTGGTTGTGTGCTACATGTGACAACAATCTCCCATATTCTCCTTGGGTCTGGGCTATGGGGTAGGGTTGCAAGGCGGAAGCCTTTTCTTACACAGAAAAACATCCAGGCCCAGTTAAAAGTTGCAAAATAATGCATCAAGTCTCCCAAAAGCATGTGGGAAAATGTGTTATGGTCTGATGAGATCAAGATTGAACTGTCTGGCCACAAATCCAAAAGGTACGTTTGACACAAAAACAACACTTCACATCACCAGAAGAATACCTTCCCCACAGTGAAACATGGTGGAGGCGGTATCATGCATTGGGGTTGCTTTTCTTCAGCTGAAATTGGGGCTTTAGTCAAGGTGGTGGAAATTATGAACAGTTCCAAATACCAGTCACCTTTGGCCCAAAACCTTCAGGCATCTGCTAGAAAGCTGAAGATAAAGAGGAATTTCACCTTTCAGCACAACAGTGACCCCAGGCATACATCCAAATCAACAAAAGAATGACTTCACCAAAAGAACATTAATGTTTTGGAATGGCCCAGCCAGAGCCCAGGCCTAAATCCAATAGTAAATCTGTGGGGTGACCTGAAGAGGGCTGTGCACAAGAGATGCCCACGCAATCTGACAGATTTGGATGCATTTGCAAGGAAGAGCGGGCAAATATTGCCAAGTCAAAAGCGAAGCGGTTAAGTTGTTCGCCTCCCATGCACAAGGTACAAAGTTTGATCCTGACCTCCGGCCAATGTATTGGGATTGGGAGGGTGGCCTAATGGTTAAGGTGTTTGCCTTACAAACACAAGGTGCAGGGTTTGAGTCTCAGAAGGGATAATTGGCTAGGCTTAAAATGGCTCGCAAGGGCAGTTAGCTTAGTACTAATCTATGAACTATGAACTATGAACTAAGATGTGCCATGCTGATAGACTCCTGTCCAAGAAGACTGAATGCTGTAATTAAATTAAAAAGTGCTTTAACAAAGTGTTAGTTTAAGGGTGTGCACACTTATGCAACCAGCTTATTATATATTTTTTATTTTTTTATATTTTCTCCCCTACCAGATTTGTTTTTCAATTGAATTGTACAGATTAGAGGTCACATTAAAGGTAGTAAAAGTTTTGAAATTATTTATTGTGGTCTTATTTTTTATATCACTAAAACCTGGCATTTTAACAGGGGTGTGTACAATTTTTAAATCCACTGTACATGTATATATTTGTTTTGTCTGTATGACTAGTATAAGCTTATTGTACCACCATTGTTATATGCTTTCAGATATTGTCAAGGAACTTGGATTTGAACTCCTGTTGTAATTATCATATGTACAAATGTATAATTATGTAATCTTCCTTGGAGCTTTTCTTCCCGGGTCTCCGTTGAAAATGGGCTTCTGGCACAGTCTGACACTACCCAGTTATCAAATGTAAATAAATAAATAATGCAAAGGAAATGGTTTTATCAGCAGTTCATTTTTCCATTGATGGTCAGGATACGGAACTTGAATGTAATGCATAAGTTATATACAAAAGTAAATATGAGTATATTCTTTACATTGTATGTTTAGCTGTAAGACCAGAGTTAGCAGGTTAGCTGCTGAAGCACAGGTAACAGTTATAATTAAAGGTGATAAGAATTAAATATTGAAAGAAAAAGTCCGCTCCATGCTGTTAGTAATGAAGCCTTGCCTACAGCCCAGATGACTAACATTCAGCTGGCACTCCAGGTGCTGTTAGCACCAGTGCACCATGGTTGATTAATGATGAGACATCTGCTTGCCCACCTCTCTCAGACAGGGAAGGACATGCTATGTACAAGGCCAGTGCTGTCTTCAAATGGAGAGTGAGAGCCAAAATAAACAGGCAATAGATGGTTAACATTGTTGGTGGGGGTATTGAGGAGCGTATAGGTTCATAGGTATATACTAAGCTAATGACCACTGGGGCCTTTATAAGCCTAGCTGGGAAACCCAACCCAATTGTGTCCGTATGTATCATGAGCATTTATTTGGAGGAGTGTGTTAGGAAGTTTCAAAAGGTTATGTGGGGGGCATGTTGGTTTAGGCATAGTTTCTGTCTGCCTCTATCAGAGGCATGTGGGCCGACCTGGGGTCTGTTAGAGACCCAAGTGTACTGGATCTCCTGTTTCACCACAAGTGCAGTATTGCCACCAGTGCTAGAACCAGGGACCTAAATATTCAACAGGTAAATAAATACAACATAATGGAAGGATAGGATTATAGCACAGTGCCTCCCAAGCCTCTGGAATAAACTTCCTCATGTTAAATATTGCAACTTGCTGTTTTCTTTTAACCATAACCTAGATGACTGGATGTGTAACCACAAATTTACTCCAGGATTGACCTCCTGAAGAAAGGAGGTGCTGCCTGAGAGAGGGTACTGGTGAGGAGGGAGCTATCAAGAAGACTCAGTGGTGTTTGGAATATCAGTGAATATATGAATTTCATTCCAGTTTGAAATGACTATTGTTTTCAGGTGTCCAACTTTTGCTTCAGAAAGTATGTTTTGATTTTAATAATTAGATTTCTGCTTTCATTTTGAATAAAGTAAAATTCCATGTGGGTGGACTGTTTATTTCAGGTGTTATGCAGGTAGCAATATCTTTTTATATGCTGGTGACCTTGGGATATTTCTCCTGTAATAGAAATAGGACAGTCAGTCTGTGTATACCAATGCAGTATCACAGTCAGGCTGAGACATGGCACAACACTGGTCACATTCTGTTGGTTAGATAAGTAGTGATTGCAGAATGTTCTGTTTAAAAGACTTGATGTCCTTCAAGGATGCATCTGCAGTCCTTACAAATGGGTTGTCCTGTCGTCAGGCAGCCCTTCGGTCGGCCGGATTCCAAAGTCTGGGTCTGGCTTCGGCTGGTGTCGCACTTCACCCGACGTCACAGCTGCAGCTTTTCGGGTATAAAGGCATCAGCCGACGCCATCTTCTTCAGTCTTTCTTGCCGCGTGGCGCCCGAAGCAGAAGCTGTTCGCAAGTGCCGGTCGGTCAGATCCAGAGATTACTACTACCGAATACTACTTCGAAGACTTCTAAAAAGCTAAGTACCCCGTTGGGGACTCTTTCTTGCCTCAGCTGATGTCAGAAAAAGTGAATAACTGTTTAACTTGTGGGAAACAAATACCTCATAAAGATTTCCACTCTTACTGCTTTCCTTGTTTAGGCCCAGACCACGACGTAGCAGCTTGTCTAGCCTGTGTTTCTTTTAACCGACGGACGCTTAGACGTCAGCCAGAGTTTGCTGAACAGTTTTTCGGCTCTGATTTTGCGTACATTATGCCGTCGGATCCTCCGACTTCGCAAGTTGCTAAAAAACGCAAAGAAAAGGACCGACACTCGCGGTCCGTGGTTTCGTCCGAAACCGAGCAAGCGGTTCTAACTTCAGCCGAATCCCTGCCTTCTACCGAGGCCTCTTCTAACCTGGTAGAATCGGCCTCTGAAATTCAACCTGCTGCTGTGGTTTCACAGGATTTATCGGACACCATTCCCTTGGATGTCTCTACCCCTGCACGTGGTGCTGCTAGGCCTCCTGCAGCCATGTCCATAAAGGCCTTTGCCAGGGCTAAAGCAGCCAAAACTTCTAAGTCTGTGCCTGCTAAGCCCCCCTCTCACAGGCCCAGCTCCAGTTCCCAAATGCTTTCTTTGGCAGAGGATCTCATCTCTTTAATAAGGGGAACCCAACCTCATCCAAACAGGGCCTCTCAACCTCCTCCAGAAAAGAGACCTAGAGCAGAGCCCCCTGAGCCAGTGTCCTCGGATGATTCCTCTGATGATTCAGACAATACAGACCTTCCAGAGGCTCCTTTTTCTCCTTATGAAGACTCTGATGCTGAAGAGTCGATTCCTTCTGCCTCTCCACCTGAGGAATTTTCCTTTGGGGAAACCTTACATGCCATGAGGGAGCAATTTCAGTGGCAGGGACAGGATTTTTCAGACTCCAGGAAAAGGCTTAGGACCTTTTTGCATTTACCACAACATAGGCCCTTAGCTATACCTCCAGTTCTTTCTGTTGTAGATGATGCTTTTAATGATGCTTGCACTGCTCCTGATACTTTACCTCCAGCCCCTGCTAAGCCCGATAGGTTCTACAGGGTCCCGGACACACATCACCATTTATACAAGGCTCCTTTTGCAGATCCCGAGACTATCTCCCAGGGGCCTAAAGCAGTAGCATCTACCTCTGTTAAAAATCCCCTCCCCTCTGAAAGGGAGTCCAGGTCCTTAGAGAGATGGGGTAAAAAAGTATACACCTCTGCTACTCTGTCAGCTAGGGCATTGAACTGTCACTTTCATATGATCCAATATCAGGAGTTTATGCTTGATCAGTTAACTAAGAAACTGTTTTCTGATGATTCTTTAGATAAGAAATATGTTCTAGAAATGGTGCATAACATTCAGCAGGTTAGTAACCATTCTTTAAAATGCGGCTATGATGCACTGGAGGCTTCCTTTAGATCAGCCATGACTGGCACAGTTATCAGAAGGCATGCATGGTTGAAAGAACAGGCCTATGGATAAGGTCAATTTATTTGGTTCTCCTGCTCAGCAGGTACTGAAGAAAATGGAAGAGAAGGTGAAATCTGTACAAACAGTGAAAGATTTCTTACAGGTCCAGCCTCCAAGGTTTAGCAGGAACTGGCCTTCCAAAAATTGGTCCTTTCCAGACTCCTCTAAAGCACAGAGAGGCAGGAATAGGCGTTCAAGAGGCAGAAATCAATCCAGAGGGGGTGCCTACAGGGGACGCCAGTGGCAGGGTAACAACCAGCGAGGCACAGACGCATCTACTACCACTGCAACAGGACAAACACAGTGACTTGTCTCTGGCACCGCCTACCAGGGAACAGATAGCAGCACCCTTAGGCGGAAAGCTAGCCTTATTTTCAAAAAACTGGCACTGCATCACAAGGGACAAGTGGATTTTACAAACTATAGACCAAGGTTACAGGTTTCACTTCCATACTTTACCCAGAAAAAGAGGAATGCCAAACCTACCACCAAATCAAAAGACAGAAGCTCTAAAACAAATAGCTCAATTAGTAAGAATGAGAGCTGTGGAAAAGGTGCCATCTATGGAACAAGGAAAGGGATTTTACTCCAGACTCTTCCTGGTACCAAGAAAAGAGAAAAATTGGAGGCCTATTCTCGACCTGTCCGCTTTAAACACATTCCTCATTGTACCAAAATTCAAAATGCTGACCCTACAGCAACTTCTTCCCATGCTGGGCAAGGAGTCTTGGCTGGTGACTCTAGATCTCAAGGAGGCATACCTGCATGTCCCCATATGACCAAATTGCAGAAGATACCTCAGATTTCTTGCAGGATCAGAGCATTATCAATTCTCAGCATTGCCCTTTGGCTTATCTACTGCACCCAGAGTGTTCACGAAATGCCTGGCGTCAGTAATTGCTCATTGCAGGCTTCAGGGAATCCAAATTTATCCATACCTGGACGACTGCTTGATACAAGCGGACAACAAAAACAAGCTAACAGAAGACTTACAAAGAGTCATTTACTTGCTACAAGCCCTGGGATATACAGTCAATATAAAAAAGTCAAGGCTGATACCATCCCAAAGAATAACCTTCTTAGGCGCAGAATTGGACACAACAAATCAGATGGCATTCCTAACTACAGAAAAACAAGAACAACTTCCTCTCTACTTCTTGGCATTAACAAAGCAGAACCAACTAACAGCAAGAAAAGTACTGCAAGCCCTGGGCTTCATGGCATCCTGCATAATTCTGGTCCCTCATGCCAGACTGCATATGAGAAAGCTACAGTGGTACCTGAAGAATTTATGGTCTCAACACAGGCACAGCCTAGAAACCAAAATACCACTAATCCCATGCCTGAAACAAGAGTTCCTATGGTGGGCTCAGGCATTACAGTCAAACACAGGTTTGCCCTTCTACAGCATTCAACCAAGCCAAACCATCACAACGGACGCCTCAGACCTCGGTTGGGGGGCCCACATGCTGGACAAGTGCATACAAGGCCTATGGACTCAAGATCAGCTGCACCTGCACATAAATCTAAAGGAAATGCTGGCAGTCAAACTGGCAATCCAGAATTTCAGACCATTCCTCCAAGAGGGGCAGTTGATGATAAGGACAGACAACACCACAGTCATGTGGTACATCAACAAACAGGGAGGCACACATTCATACCCTCTATGCCGGATGGCACTGGACCTATGGAATATGGCTCTGAACTACAACATTCAGCTACAAGCAATTTTTGTACCGGGAAAAGAAAACATCCTAGCGGACATATTAAGCAGAACTACCACAGATGCCCACGAATGGATGCTACACCCGGACATCTTCAAGGCCATCACCAGGAAATGGGGACTACCACAAATAGACTTATTTGCATCCCCACTCAATCACCAGCTCTAGAAATTCTGCACAAGGACGTACCACCCTCTTGCTTGGAAGGTGGACTATCTATCCTTCAGATGGAAAAGCCTGACAGCATATGCATTCCCACCTCTTCCTTTGATGCACAAGGTGCTATTGAAAATCAAAGAGGAACGTCCCAGGATCATTCTGATAGCTCCAGACTGGCCAAGACAGCATTGGTACCCATTACTGAGGAGCATGTCTCGGGGAAAAATGTGGACACTCCCCCTGATCCCATTGCTGTTAACACAGAACGGCTACAACACCCTGCATCCAAATCTGAAAACTCTGCAACTGACTGCCTGGAACATTACATAAGAGCAACTAACCCAAATTTATCCCAAAGGGTTAAAGACATTATCCTTGAGGCCCGCAGACCTTCAACAAGAAGGAATTATGCAGGAAAATGGAAAAGATTTCTCATTTGGAGTACTGAAAAGGGGAAAGATGTGTCAATGGTAAACATAGCCAACATCCTGGAGTACTTGGCAGAGCTCTTCCATACAGGCCTGTCCTATTCCTCCATCAAGATACATGCATCAGCTATTTCGGCAGAATACAGCTTCGATCCCCCTGTCTTCTCGCATCCTCTGCTCAGGCAGTTTCTGAGAGGAATTAAAAATGTAAAACCTCCTAGGAAACCACCATTGCCAGCCTGGGACTTGAACTTTGTGCTAGAAAAACTGACACTTCCTCCCTTCGAACAAGCAGCAACAACAGAACTACAATACCTATCCTGGAAAACTGCTTTCCTGCTGGCAATCACCTCAGCAAGAAGGGTTTCTGAACTACAGGCTTTAATGGCAGTACAACCCTTCCTGATCTTCCATCAAGACAGAGTGTCCATGAGAACAAATCCTACATTTATGCCTAAAGTGGTATCCAGAGTATCTTTAAACCAGGCTATCCACCTACCTACATTCTTCCCCAACCCACAGAACAGGGGGGAAAGACTGTTGCATACTCTGGATGTACATAGACAGTTACGCTACTACCTGGACAGAACCAAGGGCAATAGAAAAACTGACCAACTTCTGGTAGCATATGCAACAGGAAGGGAAGGAAAAGCAATTTCAAAACAGACAATCTCCAAGTGGATAGGAAATTGCATCAGATTTTGTTACTCCTACCATGGAAAACAAATTCCAGAGAACATCAGGCCTCATTCTACAAGGGCTACAGCCACTACCACAGCTTTCTTATGAGGAGTGGCTACCAAGGACATTATAGAGGCTGCTACTTGGACCTCCGTGCATACATTTGCCAAGCATTATAATTTACCTTTATACTCTAGATCCCGAGCAGGGTTTGCCACTGCTGTTTTGCAAGGGATCCTAACTACACCATAATTCCTTCTTCCTTCTCCCCTAGTTTGGCTATGGTATTCTACCCATTTGTAAGGACTGCAGATGCATCCTTGAAGGACATAGTACAGTTTTGTACCTACCATAAATGTAGATGTCCGAATAGGAATGCATCTGCAGTCAGGATTACCCACCCTCCTTCCCCTCTGAGGTACTCCTAGGGTATTTGCCCATCTAATAGCTAGCTGGGGGGGGGTCTATTATGGTGTATTTGTTTGTATATATGTACATACATGCTTATTTTTTATGTTTGCTCTCTACTATTTGGAAACATTGGCATTTATCCAAAATTTAGCTATCCAAAAGGGGGCAACTGGCATCTGGGGCAAGAAACACTGAAGAAGATGGCGTCGGCTGATGCCTTTATACCCGAAAAGCTGCAGCTGTGACGTCGGGTGAAGTGCGACACCAGCTGAAGCCAGACCCAGACTTTGGAATCCGGCCGACCGAAGGGCTGCCTGACGACAGGACAACCCATTTGTAAGGACTGCAGATGCATTCCTATTCGGACATCTACATTTATGGTAGGTACAAAACTGTACTTTCTGATTAATGTTCACATTAAGGATTATTACTGTAGGAAATCGTATGATTTTGATAAAACCAGAAACTGATGTCAGTCTTTTTTTCAAACCTTTTCCAGCAATTGTTTTATATTTGTACATCACTGCATGCTCTGTTTGGGTGGGTGTGGCATAATGTTTAAGGCCTTCACCTCATGGACACAAGGTACAGGGTTGAATTCTGACCTTGGGTTATTGGCTAGGCTTAAAATGACCCTTCAAGACAGCCTAGTATTCACATAGGAACCATTAGAGACAATCCAGTTTAAAATGGGAACAGCCTTGCACCAACATCAAGTTGCTTAGTTTGTTGTTTATTTCTCCAGGACGGGTACTCACAGCAGTTTGAGGAATATATCCTGCACTGTTTGTTTAGCTTTTTGTTATGCCCTTAGAGAAACCGACCAAATTGTTCTCCTGTTCATCTGAGATACCCCAAAATATTACCTTAAGGGTTTGTCGCAGGCAAAGTACAGTCATTGTGTTGGCCACAGTACTACCCAAGAAGTCCTGTCCATCAGTGGCTATTTGAAGTACTGACTGTTCAGTCAATTTTGTAGGCCATTCCTTGTTAGATCTTGAAAGTAATCTTTACTAGCTAATGGTACCGACTCATTGAAGTGGGTGCTCTGTTTTGTAGTACCCTAACTGATTTTTCTGTTTTGCACTTTTGTTAACAGGACATTTCTTGAAAACAAGGATGGTAACCCAAACAAGCGAAATATCCATAATGAAACTGCTTTGCATCTCTTGTGTATGGGTCCGCAGATCATGGTTCCAGAGGGAGCACTTAATACACGTCTGTCACGGCCTTCAGAAGATGATAGAAAAAGAGCATTGTGCCTACAGATGGCCTTGAAATGGAAAGGAGCAAAACTTGATCAGGGAGAATATGAGAGGGCGGATATCAGCGCTGTTGATAACAAAAAAAACACACCTTTGCACTATGCTGCTGCCTCAGGGATGAGAGCTTGTGTAGAGGTAACTGATTTTTCTTCTGTCTTCTAAAGGTTAATGATGTGCAATAAGTAAGCCTGAAACATGTATCTGTTTTAATTGTCTGAAGGCATTTTGCTAGAAGATTTTCTGAAAGTATTTTCTGTGGCTTGTATTGGCATTACTGAACTATCATGCTAACGTAGCTACTTTGCTTGCTTTTGATACTTTTCCTTTAGCCTCACTATATCAGACATCAAATTTCCTGAATGATTGCTAGAAGCCAGATGACAGGGATGTGTCACTTTTGGTTTCATAATACAGGAGGTCACTCTGTTGGTAGGTTATGAAGAAAAATGAGATAGATACTGTATGTCAGTTTCCATGATCTGTAGGATTCTTTATATTTGTCACTCATGGAATTTTTAACACCAGTGACTTCCCTTGATAGTCCTAGTTGTTTGGTTGTTAATCCTGTCATGGCCCATTTAGCAAAGAATTCTGGAAGTCTCATACTAGGGGACATCTGTTTACCTTTTCCGATGTACATAGTAACATAATGCATGATACACACATGCACACTGGCAGCTTGAGGGTAATAGTTGTATTGTTTTTATTGTTTCATTGCAGACCACAGTGTTAAAAAAAAAAAAAATCAATCATCAGCATTTCAACTCTGGCACTCTTAGACAGAATTGAAGTTTTTGGCTTACCTTGCCACCAAAAGGACCCTCTCACATTGGCGGTCAGTGGGGTGGGTCCACTACAAGGCTACCTATTGGAACCACAGTACCGAGTGCTATGAGTCCCGACATTCTGAAAATTACAATGTGATTCTGATATAAAACAGATGATTTAAGTGTTTCTGCAGGGGTGTTTTGTCTTGAATCTTTGCACTCATCCAACAGTCATGTTATGACTTTGAGATTATTGTACTTTAAAATATAACAAATACTCTTAGATCATTCTCAGATTTAGTATATATACCCCCTATTTACACTTAAATCTGTGATGTATGCTCTTCAGACTTTGTGCTAACCCTTGCAATATAGCCCCAGGCATAGGTTGGAGCATGCCACATACCAGACAACACTTGGAGGGTGGCTCTTGACCCAGCCCTTCTAAGTGTGGTGTTAAGTCAACTCCACTTCTCAGAATGTGCTGAGCTCCTTGTTCCTCAGAAAGCAAGAGCTTGAGTTGGTGACGGTTCCCTGTTTTGGCAGAAGATGAGGGGACTGAGCGAGACACACCTTCAACTCCCACCAGGAGATGGCTATATGATGAGGTACATGCATCACCCATCACCTAGTTAAATGACTTGGGATCAAGGCAGACCACCCATATCTTGGGGCATTAATCTCTTGTGTTACCAGGTTATTGGCTGAAGTCTGTCCTTCTAGGTCCTCCCGAAAGCCCATTTGGTGTGATCATTCCTAGATTGGGGGGGAGGGCATTTGATTATCCAGCACTAGAGTTCATAGCTTTGGGTCTAAAAAATCAAGAAGGTACATTGATGTGTGGTGGAAGCCTCAGTAGTTATTGCTGGAATGCATTTTAGGAAATTTGATCTGAAGCCAGCACTGGGCTAGGTGCAGGCTTCTGTCCTTCATGTTCCATCTTTGGCTGGTGTGTAGCTTTACACCAGTTACTTGTCATCCATCTGCAGCTGTGTGTCAGTCACCTGCTCACCATCATGCAACACTGTGCATAAGGTCTTGCCTGTGGAGTAATGGCGGGGAGGGACTCCCTCTCAATCAGGCTCCAAAGAGGAGTCAGAGGATCCAGAGGCCCTTGTCTGTGAAGCAAACAAGAATAGCAAATCAGTCCCTCCCTCCATCTGATTCATCCTTCCCCTCCCCATCCCATTTACCGGATCCTCCTTTGGAGAGACCATCTGATGTACAAGAAGCGGCTTGAGCAGGCTTTGAGTGTCAGTATTTCATCTCAGAACTGCTTTGAAGAATATCTGAAGAGGAGGTCTGTGGAGCTCTAGGTCATCATCCCTCATTAAGGATGCTGTCCAGACAGCCTAAAGGTACACTGACTTTGTTTAGTTATCCTCCAAGATTATAGCTACCTTTCACAAGTTCTTGTCTGAGGGAGTAGAGCCTTTTACTAATCCTCCTTTTGCTGAATTCTGTGTGATCACCTCATTTTCCTTTCTGAAAAGGAGTTTATAGCTGTGGATAACAAGTGTAGTAAGGTAGCATATTCCTCTCCGACACTGGGGCTTGGGGCCCTCAGTGATTCATCTCACTAGTCCAAGATCCAGTCCTGCCTGATGAGACATGATTTTAGTTGACCACTTCTTATATATGGGTATGTGTTTGGCCAAGCTGTGTAGGACCAAGATGATGACTTGTGAAGGATACAGTCCTTCACCTGTACAGAAGGCCTTTATAGCCTGTATTGTACCTCCTACTCCTTTTTGGTGTCAAGTGAAGTACCTGAAGAGGTGGAAGCCTTCTTAACATCCAAGGAAGGCACTAAACATGCCACAGTCTTGCCCCCACTCACACATCTCAAGTAGGCTAGCTAAGATGATGACCCTACAAGCTGCTCCAGTGCAATTCTGACTCTAAGTGTGTGATTGTGTGATGGAGTGGGGACAGTTCCCAGAGCTCGCCATTGCACAGTGAGCTATAACAAAACAGAAAAAGAAAAAAAGAGTGAATCTAGGTTTGGCAGTTGTTGGCTGTATGCTTTAGTTCAGTGGTTCTCAACTACAGGGCCACAGCCCAGCACCGGGCCCTGGCATCAATTATACCGTGGGCCACAGCCCAGTACTGGGCCATGGCATCAATTATACCGGGCTGTGAGAGGTTAAGAACCACTACTTTATTTGGTCATATTTAACAGACAGATGAGCACTGTAAAAGTTTCATTATATTGACCTCATATTTATACAGTCAAAACTTGTGAAAATTTACATTGGAATACCTTAGTATTTCAAAATCAGTGTTGAGAAGAATGAGCATCAGACCCCAGTAATTGTTATTGGCCAAATTATTCGATAAAAGCTTATAACTGGTTAGAGGAATATCTTTTAGTCAGCCTAAATCTATCTGTGTATTCTAAAATTAGGTGTTTAGTGGTTGGGTAAATGTCGTTGTCTATCCCTGCTTGTGATATGCTGGCAATCAGCCAATGATGACCCATTAAATTCTATGCTGCTGTTGTGTCTTTCGGCTTTTCCCGGTTAGGGGTCGCCACAGCGGAACTCCGGTCCACTAATGATTGTTAGTTGATTTTTATGTGCCGAGTTACCAGCCCTGACGCACAACCTTAAACGAAGGTACGCCCATTCACGCATGTCTCCACGCAGAAGACGCTCTAGCTGAGAATCGAACCGGACAGCGTCTTACTGTGAGGCAACAACGCTACCGCAGCACCACCACCGTGGATGACCCATTAAATTCTATAATCTTCTAAAAGTTGTTCACTGGTTTTCTCATTGTGCAAACTTCTGAAGCTCGTCGCTGGCTAATGGGTGAGGTTAGTGTTTTGTTGTCTAGTCAGAGATTTCATTATTTTTGATTATTATATGAATCTCTAAGTCCTTCTTAAAACAACTAAATATGTCTAGGAATATTACTACCTGTAAATGTGAAATACTGTTCTTGGCCAGGTGGATTCGAGCAGTAAGTTTTAAGGTTTAAAGGTTTGAGGCTTGCCTTGGAATTAATGTAATTGAAGTGTTATACTATTATGCTTGGTTTTGTCTTTTTTTTGGTTAAATCCTCTCTTATTCTTTTACAACTGGTGGAAATTGTATCACCATTCTCAAAGGAGGGAACTGGGCTTTTTACTCATCCCTCTTGTGTCTTAAAAGGGGGTCCTGTGGTCCTTTTATTTTATTTTCAAATATGTTTTAGTTTATAAGTTGTAGTGTAGCTTCACAAATGACAGGGAGTCATGCTTTTTAATCATATCCTCGTCTTCTGTTTTTTGAAACTGGAACAACGAAAACTGTACTTGTGTCATGGGGCCTTAAAACTGAATTAGGATTAATCTTAATTTATTAAATTTAATGAGGAAACCAAGACCCAAACTTTTAGCATCTCAGCTTGAACTAAAACTTTAAGTTTTACTAAGTCCAGCCTTGTTGACATGTGGAAAGAGGCTCAGTGAACAGCTCCTTATATAAACCTAACTACTTGCTTATTTGGATTCATTTTCTGTATGGAGGGAAGTATGTGTCTACTTGCTGAAAGAGTGGAACCATGAAGGGCCTGGAGATGTTGCCTAAGTCTAAAAGTCTTGACTGTGATCCTTTTAATTAGTTTATCCCCTACCTAAATCGTAGTGCTAGTTTCTAATTTCTTGTGTAGTTTTACTGTCCAAGGCTTTTATGAGATTGGTGGAACTAAGGGTAGGGTGGTCACTATGAAACCAAAGAGATAGGGGTTACTGAGAAAATGGCCGAGTTTGCTGTGTTCGCAATGTATGGGTCTATGATGAGGCAGGTTAAGCTAGATAGAAGTTTTATGTTTAAGAAAGGTTATACTCTGAGGAAAAAAACATATATGGATCTAGGACTAATTACCAATGACAAATTTCAACAATACTGAAACGGTCGAGTACACTTCCACGAAACTTTCGTGAAAGTCTGCAAAAAAAAAAAAAAAAAAACAAAGCACAACATTTAAAAAAAAAAAAAAAAAAAAAAAACAGTAATATGTTTATGCAGGGGGGCAAGCCCCCCTGCACCCCCCCATGGAGGGCTGTCCTCCCCACCACTCTACTTTTATATCTTACTCCAAGATTGCACTACAGTGGGGAAAAGGAAATATTCCCTTATCCCCACTGCAATGTGATCTCAGCAATAGCCGTTCTGTCGTGTTTTTTTTTTTTTTTTTTTTTTTTAGCTCACTTTAGCGAAAGTGCATTTTCGGTGAAAAGGCACTTTCACGAAAGTGTGCTTGCCTGTTTTGGTTTCGGTGAAACAAGCTTTTGCCCAACAGTCCTAGACCCATATATATATATATATATATATATATATATATATATATATATACACACGAGAGAGAGAGGGAGAGAAAGAGCTTAGCCCTTCTTTTTATTTGGAGATATTTGTATTGTTATAATGGACTTAGGGAAAAGAACTATTGGTGGAGAAATGTAGTTTAGGTTAATCATTGGTCAAAGCCTAGTGTTTTGCTTCAGCCGATGTAAATATGCTATGGTGAGCTCGCTCAGAGATGAGGGAGAATATACATAAAAGCACGATCTAACAGAGATAAGAATAGCAATGGAGGTTTACATATCTGAGTGATTACACAGAAATAAACCATAAAAAAAACCTATGAAAATGTAGAGCAGCCGTTATTTATACCTGCTGCCTTTTTAGGAGATATTTGTACTATTCAAAATCCAGGGAGGAATTCTGTTGTTGCAAAATTGTACTTTAGTCATTGGAAGAAGCTTCACATTTAGCCTCTCTATTTAAGCTGCAATGAGCTTTGCTAGAAGATTTTCTGGTTAGCCTTTTAGTAAATTGCTCTTTTCCTTTATTAATGGTTGTAAAAGGAGTTAATCAAAGTAGGAAAATCAAAGTAAACTGAGGATTACAGAAAATAGCGAAGAGTTTCAGATTAATATACCCATCAGCGATCTTGTATGTTGTGTCTATCACAAAATACCTCTTGCTTGAGCTTATTAGTTTTAAATTTATATCTTTTCTCCAAGCATAACCTGTCTTAAACTTAAAAGTACTGTTCTAGCTTAACCTGCCTCATCACATACCTCTACAATGCGAACACAGTCAACTCGGCTGGCTTCTCAGTAATCCCTATTAATAAGCTAACAAACAAATAACGGCAACAAAAGTCTCACTAGCCTAACTAAAAACTTTAAAAACTCAGTTGTAATTAAAAAAAAAAAAAACTAAGTAACTTTTTCAGGAACTTATAATTGCTGTGTTAAAGTGCTGCATTTTTACATTGAAAGTATTAATTAGTGTTGCAACTAGTATTTAGAACTGAGAGGTTCATACATTTTTATATATTAAATTACATACTTTCCATATATAAATGTACGGAGTGTGTATGTGATAAGTGTTTCACCGACAAGTTGACATCCTCCTGCTTTGGAAAGGTATTTATGAGTAAATTTGTTGGTACCGGGCCCTTGTTTTATAAAAAAAGAATTTTCTGGTCTCACAAAGGTTGAGAATTACTGCTTTAGCTCACTGGTCCACCTTAAAGAAGAGCTGTTACAGTAGACCAGTCTACGGCAGCAAAGGTCATGAGACAGGCCTATATGTTGTTGCTCATAAGAGCTGTAAAGACTGTCCAGTTTTCAGAAGTGCTACAGGGGATTTTCATTCATCTTTTCCTGGCGTTAAGGAGAATGAATAATTTCTTTTCCAGTCTGGACCTTAGTGGATTCAGTGAGTGCATCTTTTCTATTCAGTTTCGGGAGGTTACCTTACAGAGGCTTCTGCCTTTGTTTTTGCAAGGAGCTTGGATAATGATACTGCATGTGTTGGTCTCCTTTTAGATCATCACTGTTTTTGGCCACACAGGAAATTCTTCTGGCTGTGTGTGGTCATCTCCTTCAGTACAGTATTGCCACTTGGGCATTGTATAGCACCCAGAGCCTTTACTAAAGTGTTGGTCTTGGTGGTCAAAGTTTACAGCAGAATGATCTCCAGGTATTCCCCTAACAGTATGATTGACCCCTGGTAGCACCATGCAGGGACTTCCAAAGACATCCTTTCATTGAGCATTCTCTTTTTGCTGCTGTCTGTAAGGGTTACCATGAACCAATTAAAGTCCTTTCTGCATCCTTTTCAGAGGATATTCTTTGTAGGCATGGAGCTTAGTATGCTCCAATGTTTGTTGTTATGCCCTTGGAGTGGGTCCAAAATGATTATAGTTTTGGATGACTGGCTGAAGACTCATGATCCAGAACTGAACTTTGCTTGCATGTTTTGGACATTTTGGCTGCCTTGATTTTGTCTATAAATGGTGCCTTTTGCATGCTTAAGGGTAAGGGTGCTACAATGGCTTATAATTGTCAGTGGTTTCAGAGCCACTGTATGCAGACAGACATTTTTCTAGTGTCAGGACACTGTCAAAGAGGTATGGAGTGGTGGACATTTCCAATAAACCTCTTGTGGAGCCCACCATTTGTCAAAGCTGTCACAGGTTCTGAATGTGGACACTTTGCATGCAGTGTGGGAAGTCCACGATGGCTCCCACACAGTTCAATAAGGGTGGGGTCTCCATAGCAGCCAGTTAGAGCCAAGAGCTGTCTTGTTTATAAAGCTGTTGGATGTAGTGCTACTTCTAGATCTCTGTCCTTATTATGTTTGACAAGAAGTCCATCATGTGATATTTGAACAAGAACTACAAAAATAAATCCAGAAGCACAAAGGCAATCAAGCAGACAACCGGATAGAATAAAATAAATAAGAATTTATTGGTAAGTGCTTTCGGCTGCGAACTCCAGCCTTCATCAGACAATTTTTAAACTCAAAATACATTCCTTTTATAGCATCCACATAATCAACAATTAACCAATTCAATTTAATTAATTAATTAGATACTAGAAAAAACTGCCAAAATACTGCTGAATTACAGCTTGCACCTATCAAAATACACTAGTATGACATTTCATTTGGCAGTACTGAAATGTATATACTTTATAGTAATAAAATATATATACTTGATGTTTTTATTGCACATACCTCTAATTATATATATATATATATATATATATATATATATATATAAATAAAGATATATGATATATATAAATATGTGCACTTAATATATATGTAAATAAATATATAAAATCAACTGTTTTATACAACCAACTATTTGAAACAAACAACCATCATCTATTAATAGCTTTTAACTTTAAAATACTGGTGATAGAAATAGAATCATTAAGACCTGGGAACTGGGTGGCATTTAAATATACCTGCCACCAATATTCTTTTGATTGTAATGTAATTTTCCAAGGCCCTCTTCTGGGAGATGGAACTACTTGTTCCAATACTATAAAATGAAACTTATGTGCAGGGTGTTGTGCTATATGCCTATACAAAGCATTATTTGATGATTGTCTATTAATATCGTAAATATGTTCATATATACGTTGTTTTAATTTACGTTCAGTTTTTCCTATATAATAGGCTGAACATTGTAGACATATTGCAGCATACACCACCCCAGAAGTATTACAATTATATTTTCCTTTCATTTTTGTCAGGGTGCCATTAATAAATGTTTCTTCAATTTCCAAAATATAAGAACAATAATTGCACATATTACATTTTCTCATTGCACCCTTAATGATGGTTTCTGTATTAGAACACCAATCCTAAGATTTTTATCTCTTTTATAAATAATAGAGGGTTGTGCACCTAAAAGACTAACCAATTGCATGTCTCTCTTAATAAAAATCCAATTTTTTATCACCAAATTTTTAATATACTCTGAATCCTGTGTAAAAGTAGTAATTGATGCTATATTGCTTTTACTATTTTGACCTGTATTAACCATGGAGGAGACAAAGGATGGGTTCACGGAACAATTACAACTAGAAGTAGTAAGTTTGGATAATTTTTCCTGGTGAAAATAATTATCAGTTAATTTCAAATACGACAGGTGATCATCATATTTATAATTACAGTCAAGTTGCCCTAACTACTGAGCATGCAAATATCTTCAGTAAAGGTTTAACATTTGTACCAACAAGAAGGGCAAAAATCACAGATTTAATTACTGAATTGAAAATTTTCACGAGGAAGATGAATTTAGTGACTATACACCAACAAGCATCAAATATAGTGAACAATCCTATGCATATACCTAGTTTAACAAACCCTCCCCTACATCCGAAAATCAAGTTGTTTGAAGAAATTTGTGAGCTTGATTTCAGATATCATCTGCAGCATTATAAAGCTCAGTGCCAACATAACTTTACCAAGGCTCAATACGAGACATTAAATGATTTAAAAACACATGGTGATGTCCGTATTATGCAACCTGATAAGGGGGGTGGTTTGGTTTTAATGAATGCCTTTGATTATAACCAACAGTTATCAATATATTATATGATGATGCATATATTGAAGTTTCTGTGATTGAAATTAACATTTCTTATGCTAGAATTGATTACCTTTTGGAGGATATGTTATGGCAGGGGCAACTAACTAATAAAGCTTATAGATATATGCAAGTGAAAAATCTCAGGATTCCCATCATTTTTGGCGCACCAAAATTGCATAAGGATTTACAAAATCTTCCATTGCGACCTATAGTAGATGCTGGTGGTTCAAAAACTTACTTTATAGCCAAATATATTGATATGAGATTAAAAGACAAAATGAAAAGTTTAAAGTATATTTGTCATGATTCCTGGGATTTTCTCACTAAGGCGAATAATCTAAGCGTCAATAATGTGCAACATATTGTGTTCATTACAGTTGATGTAAAGGATTTGTTCACCTGTATACCACAGCAGTTAGGTTTAACTTGGTTTGCTGACTTTTTTTCAGAAATAATTCCCATACCTCAGGATGAATTAAATGCACTGGTAGATTTAATAGAGATGGTTTTGACAAGTAATTACATCTATCATGATGGCCATTATTTCAAACAAATCAAAGGTGTAGTGATGGGCACCCCTATAGGTACATTACATGCCAATGTAATTATGGCAGTTTGGGAGCTTAGGTATTTATTTTCTTCAGTATTTATGCAACACATAGACTTATATAGTAGATTTTTGGATGATTTGTTTTTTATTTGGAGTGGCCCTATGGAACTAATAGATGAATTCATGTCATATATAAATACCACTACTGAATTTTTGATTTTTTACCAATGAGGTAGGAATAGATAATGTCTCATATT
Organism: Protopterus annectens; assembly: GCF_019279795.1. Lineage (NCBI taxonomy): Eukaryota > Metazoa > Chordata > Ceratodontiformes > Protopteridae > Protopterus > Protopterus annectens. The sequence continues at coordinate 1,648,214,823 of NC_056732.1, forward strand.
TAGATATTTCTTTATCGAAAGATGTAATACATAATCATTTTAAAGCTAATATTTTTCGTAAAAAAACTTATTCTAATAATTTTTTGCATTTTTGTAGTAATCATTCCTCAGCATATTAAAAAGGCAGTCATAAAAGGGCAGCTGTAGGTTGCATGGCTAGGCTTAAAAAGACCTTGTGGTTGTTAGCCTGGTAAACACCTGTGAACCTATGACAGAGGGCCAAGAGCCTTCAGTTCTAGCTGGTGTGTCTTATTCCATTGGCTGTATTCCGTCCCCTCTCCCCCCAGAAGAGGAGAAATACCTGCACTCATCCTAGCATTCTTACTGATTCCACGTGTAATTTTGGAACTGTTTACTTAAATGTATATTCTCTGTATGCTTTATTTCTCTGTATTTCAGTCTGTCTGTCTGTCCATCTAGTCATTTTGTTAAATAGATGAGCTGATTCAAATAATGCTTTTCAGTCACATCTTGGGACAAATGGCAGTAGCAAAACAAGTAACTTTAACGAAAAGAAGATACTGTAAAATGACAAGTTTTATTGTTGCGCTTTAGTTAAAGTAAGGCTTTATAACTTGAATACTGTCTGAGGTTACAATTTAGAGACATATAACAAGATGCTATGTAGTTTTACAGGTTTAATGCGAGTAAGAATGAATAATAATAATGTAAACTGGCATGCTGCAGTTCGAACTGGGACATAGTAAGGTTGCACGTCATAAGTACAGGTTGAAACTAGTCATAGAAATGCAAGGCCTTTTTTTACATTTTGGTGAAGAAAGACCATATTTTGTTTTCATTCTGCTTTGCTTGCTGAGAATATTAAACAGGTGTTGTTTCAGGCACCCAGGTATTGCTGATACAGAAATCTATCCTTGTGCAGGTCAAGGATGTCCATATGGTGGGGGATGATAGCAGAATCTATCACAGAGCCTGGCATCATATTTTGACCATTTTAACCAAAAACAGGGTTGTCTGTTGGAGTTTCAGAGGTTATTGAGGCTTGCTAGGACTTCCAGTCAAAATGCCTAGGTATACATGGTGTACAAGTGAAAATGGTTCACTGCCTTCTGCGTGGAGTCTGCATGTCCTCCCTGCGTTCACGTGAGTTTCCCCTGAGTGCTCCAGTTTCCTACCACATTCCAAAGACGTATATCTAGAGCATTTCTCCCCGGACCTCAGCTGAAAATGGGCTCTGAATCAGTCAGACTTTCCCAGTAAACAAATATTAAATAATTTGTGTAAAATAAGATAAATTATTTGACATCTTTAAATGAATATTTTACATGAATCATAGCCCACATTGGTTCAAAGATATGAATAAATAGAATGTGGTCAGAAACTGGTTACATCAACACTTTTTTGTGGATTATTCTTTGTTTTTAACACTACACCTTTAAGAAGGCTTATATAAAAGAAAGTGACGTCGAAAACTTTTCAGATTCTGCGGAAGTTCCTGTTAAGGAACAAAAGTGGTTAATCTAGAATAAAGCATTTTGTTTTCACCGCTTGTTTTGCTTATTATTGGCTTAATATTAGTCTTTCATAGATGATACAACTTCCAGCCAATTCTAGGTCTCCTTTGGTGGTTGGCGTCATTTATGTAGGATTACATTTCTACTAATATAGGTTCTGGATGCTTTTTCTTGGCCAGGTTTGGAGCATATACTGCATGTACCCTTTCATAGATTTGTAGGTATGTACTAGACTAGCCACCCTTGCAGGCCATTTTATGACTAGCTAGTTTCCCTTTTTATGCTCTATTAACCAATCCCTTTTGTATAGAGATTAGCTTTACCCCTCCTGTGGCTGATAATTATATATAACCTCAATGAGAATAACTGAAATCATGCCATAGATTAATTCCATACATGGAATTAAGCATTTTGGAGCCACCTCTGTCCATTAGTAGCACAGGGGGACAGTCCAGGGATAAATATTTTGCTTCCCTTCCATAGATCCAAGTTGCTGTTTAATACAGACAAGGATGAACTTTTTTTATGAAGATGGGGAGTTTGTTCCAGAGCAGTGGTATACTCTGTAAGATATACAGTAGATATAAAAAGTGTACACACTCCCTGGTAAAATGTCAGGATTTTGTGATATAAAAAATGAGACCACAATAAATCATTTCAAACCTTTTCCCACCTTACATGTGACCTATAACCTGTACAATTCAATTGGAAATCAAATCTGTTAGTGGAAAACATATAAAAAATAAATAAACATACAATAAGCTGGTTGCAAATGTGTGCACCCCCTTAAGCTAATACTTTGTCGAAGCGCCTTTTGATTTAATTACAGCATTCAGTCTTCTTGGGTAGGAGTCTATCAGCATGGCATATCTTGACTGGGCAATATTTGCCAACTCTTCCTTGCAAAAGTGCTCCATATCTGTCAGATTGCAATGGCATCTCTTGTGCACAGCCCTCTTCAGGTCACCCCACAGATTTTCTATTGGATTTAGGTCTGGGCTCTGGCTGGGCCATTCCAAAAATTTTATTTTCTTCTGGTGAAGCCATTCTTTTGTTGATTTGGATGTATGTTTGGGGTCATTGTCGTGTTGAAAGGTTAAATTCCTCTTCATCTTTGTAGCAGACACCTGAAGGTTTTGAGCCAAAAGTGACTGGTATTTGGAACTGTTCATAATTCCCCCCACATTGACTAAAGCCCCAGTTCATCTGAAGAAAAGCAACCCAAAGCATGACACTGCCACCATGTTTCACCATGGGGATGGTGATCTTTTGGTGATGCTAAGTGTTGTTTTTGCTCCAAACATACATTTTGGAATTGTGGCCAAAAAGTTCAACTTTGGTCTCATCAGACCGTAACACATTTTCCCACATGCTTTTGGGAGACTTGATGTATTGTTTTGCAGATTTTAGCTGAGCCTGAATGTTTTTCTGTGTAAGAAAAGGGTTCCGTGTTGCAACCCCACCCCATAGCCCAAACATATGGAGAATACGGGAGATTGTCGTCAGATGTAGTACACAAGCAGTAATTGCTAGAAATTGCTGCAAGCTCCTTCAGTGTTGCTGTAGGTCTCTTGGCAGCCTGCCTGACCAGTTTTCATCTTGTCTTTTCATCAATTTTGGAGGGACATCCAGTTCTTTGCAACATTACTGTTGTCCCATATTTTCTTCACTTTTTGATGACTGTCTTCACTGTGTTCCATGGTATATCCAATGCTGTGGAAAATTTTTTGTACCCTTCTCCTGACTGATACCTTTCGACAATGAGATCCCTTTGATGCTTTGTAAGCTCTGTGTGAACCATGGCTTTTGCTGTTGCAGGCAACTGAGTAAATGTCAGGAAAATCCTACTAGGACAGCTGAACTTTATTTGGGGTAATCAGAGTCTCTTTAATTGATGGCAGGTGTGTACCCAAGAAGACTGATTGATGGAATTAAATCAAAAGGTGCTTTAACAAAGTATTAATTTAAGGGTGTGCACACTTATTCAACCAGCTTATTGTACATTTTTTATTTTTTTATATTCTTTCCCCTGACAGATTTGTCTGTTTTTCAGTTGAATTGTGCAGGTTACAGGTCACATTAAAGGTGGGAAAAGTTTTGAGATGATTTATGTGGTCTCATTTTTTTTATCATTTTAACAGGGGTGTGTACACTTTTTATATCCACTGTATCTGTCTTTCCAAATCATTCTGCTAGTATTACAGAAGATGTTTAGATTCCAATACCAAGTATTTCTGATTCCATGTGACTTGCTGATGTGCAGTAAGTCTATCATTTATTGGTTCAGAGGATGCCTCGTTTGCCAGAAACAGGTCACTTCCTAGAGATCTGTAGGATATTGAGGAGAGTGACAGGGTTTGGGTTGTTCCATCTACAACATGTTGTTTAGGCCTTGTATCTGGAGGGTTTCTCCCACAGCCTCCACTGAAAATGGGCTCTGTTCTAGTCTCACCTTACCGGTAAACAAATGCTAAATAAATTAATAAAATAAGCTTGCAGGTGATCCATAACTTTTTTAAGCACCTATATAAATTGACCCTCAATTAGTCCATTTAATTAATCAAATAGTTTCTTAAAGAAGCATTGCATTTCTCCCCTCCTTTGAAGAACATTCCCTTTTTATGGGACATAATCTTCATGATCAACAGGCTTGCTCATCTCAGTTTGAGCTTGCATTGTTGATGTTAATTTCTTGGAAAACTCTTCTTAATGGCCGTTACTTCTCACATTTGTGTGCAGTGTCATAGAGCTTCAGATCTTCATGTATGAGGAACCATATTAAGCTTTTTAGAGTGATCAGGAGTTCATTTGTACTAACCCACATTTCCACTTAATAGTGGTTTCAGAGCTTTCTACAGTAGGCCATTCATTTTAGTGTTTTCTTTGGGAGGATGGAAACCAGGAGAGAGATTTTCACATCTTAGATTGTTCATCAAGAGCTCAACTGGAACCTGAAACCAGTGCGTGAATTTCAGAAGATATAATAGTTTGTCTCCTTTGCTCCAGGGAGGAAATGTTTCACTGGACACTGTCCTGATGGATTGCTGTTGCATTTTCTCTTGCTGCCAGGCTGCAGTCCAAACCTCTTTGCTAGGAAACCAGCTTGCCCCCACTGCTCGTTTCCAGAATGCCTGTGTTGAATGCAACTGTGTCATCACCTGTTGGACTCTATTACGCACCTCCACCAGTTATTATTGTCTTAACCACACCTCTGGGAGTCTGGCTTCTTTGGTAAGCCTGTGCTTAAAGACTCAACTTTAAGAGCTTTAAGTTTATGCATTTCTCTGAGTCCTTCCACCCAGCAGTTTGCTGTTTGGTTCATAGGTTCATACTAGGCTATCTGCCCTAGGGGATTTATAAGCCTAGCCAGAGAGTGTTTGGCTTTTGCCACCCATTTTAAATTAATTTTGCTATGCCCTTTTTCGACGTTAGTATACTGTGCCTCTGTCTAACAGTGACACAGAAGTGATACCCAGGGTAAACCTACGATCTCCCATCCACTCATCAAGATTCCTCTTGAAGAGAGTCAATGAGGGACTCTGCCTAACCTGGACTAGGATTTTATTCCAGAGTGAAGGGAGCCTCTGGGTTATGAATCTGTCCCTCCAGCATGTCCTATTTATTTCAGAGCTGAGGTTCAAGTCTCTCGAGCACGTAGCTCGATGGGATTTGGATTTTCTGAGGTGCAGCATGTCCATTAATTCCGGGTTGGACATGGCTTTATATGTCAGGCACAGATCGCCTCTGAGCAGGCGGTATGCCACTGAGTAGAGCTGGAGTTTCTTTAACCAGGCAGCATATGGCATCTGTTTGAGCCCTTTGATCCTCTTGGTGAGGTACTTTTGGGGTCTTTCTAAGTTGCTGCAGGTGTCTGGTAAGGTACATCCCAAAAGGGGCATTGTACTCAATTATGGGCCTGATGAGGGATGAGTAAAGAGGCACGATGACCTCCCCTAATCTAGATGTGAATCCCTTCATGATTAGGTGGGCTATATAAAATGTTTTTCTAATGACTTTGGCCACATGGTTGTCAAATGAGAGATTGCTATCAACTTGGGTCCCCAGGTCCCTAATTACTTCTTCCATACTTAATGGATTACCACCTATGTGGTAATTTGTGGGCACTTTGTTTTTGCCAAAGGGGATGACTATACACTTTTTGGCATTTAGCTTGAGGCCATGGCTCTGGCACCAGTTGTCTGTTTCTATGAGGCCCTTTTGGAGGATGCTTGTGTTGGCTGGAGAGTCAATTATGGCACCCAGTTTGCAGTCATCTGCGAACCTGGTCAGCCACAGTCCTTCCATGTTGGCTTGTACCTCCGAGAAATATATACCAAACAAGAGAGGTCCCAGGACTGAGCCTTGTGGGATGCCACTTGTAACTGGTTTGGAGTCTGACATGGCTCCAGCAATTCTAACCATGTGGGTTCTGTCCTTGAGCCAGTTTGCAACCCATCTAGTGACATAGGGGTTTATATTTAAGCTGGTGAGCTTATCTATAATGCCCGAGTGGGGTATTGTATCAGAGGCTTTTGCGAGGTCCAGGTAGGCTGTGTGGACCACCTTCCCCTCGTCAATGGCCTTGTTGACTGTTTCAAAGAAATTGACCAGGTTTAAGAGGCAGGATCTGCCCTTAACAAAGCCAAACTGGGTAGGATCCAGTGTCTGTAGGTCCCCAATATCTTTATTTATGAGGTCCATGATGATCCTTTCCATAGCTTTGCAGACCAAGCTAGTCAGGCTTATGGGGCGATAGTTTCCAGGATCCGTTGAGGCACCACCTTTGTGGAGAGGGACCACTGTTGCTGTATGCCACTCTTTGGGTACATATCCTGTAGTAAGGCTGAGATTGAACAGTAGTTTTATGTTTGGGTTTAGCTCTTCTTGGAGTTCATGTAGGATGCAGCCCGGGACACTGTCTGGTCCCATTGATGCTGTGTTTTTTGCTTTGGAGAGGGAGGCTCTTACCTGAGCATCTGAGATGTCAGGGGGGCAGCACTCTGCTGGGATAAATATTTGCCCTTTTGGTGGGGAGGGGGGGGAGTTTGTGCTGAACCTTTCAGCTAGGATGTTGGCAATGTCTGTGGGTTCGGTGTATTTTTTGTCATTTTGGACTAATTCTGAGCATATCTGGGAATTCCCACCCAGGTTCCCAACATAACTAAAGAAAGCCTTGAGATTATCCTTAGTGTCCTGTGCAATTTTTCCTCTCGAAGCTGGCCTTAGACGATTTTATGAGTGCCCGTAGTTTTTTGCCAGTACTGATCAGCGATGCCTTCCCTTTTTGGGATTTTGCTCTATCATGTAGTAGCTTCCTCCTTCTATTGTATAGTTTGTTTATGGCTGGGGTCCACCAGACAGGACATCTGCCTTTGGAGGATTGGGTCTTGGTTTTATTTGGGATTGCATGATCCATGCATTCCTGAAGGTGTTCATAGAATGCGTTTATAAAGGATTCTGTGGTCTGGGCCGTATTTTCCACAGGCCCGGGGGCTTTGAAGGATTCCACCTCGGTTTTGAGGAGTGTGAAATTTTCTTTAGAGAAGTTTTTCACTGTGATTTTCTGGGCAGGGGGTGGGGTCCGGATGTGAATATCCAGTGAGATTAGTTTATGGTCTGATCTTACCAGTGAGGGATACACTTCTGTTTGGGAGCTCGTCCTCTCTGTGGAACCCACCAGCTGATGGTCCACCCAGTTAGATATAAACAGGTAAATTCTTACCATATTAGTTGATTTAAGAGAAATGACACTTGCTCATTGATGGTTCATGTATACTCTCTCCCTGTCTGTTTGCAGTAGATATCAATTTCATCTACGTTCGCAGTAAGTCAGGCAGACATGACAGTGCTCGCTAGTCGCCATAGAGTGATCTTTAAATACTAAAAGCCTCTGCCTGACTACACTGTTTCTGTCTGTCCCATGGGCATCCCTCACTAGTATGCACAACTTCCCTTAAACATATTCAAAGGTCCAAAAAAAAAAAATCCTGAAGCAACTGCCTGCATACAAGAACATGGAGAGCAGAACCTTGTACAAACCAGTAAAAGCCACTGCAATTTCTACTTTTATCAACAGACTGTGAGCGGTGTGGGTCTATTGCAGTCTTCTTTCTGTGATACTCCTACTGATTCTTCTGCTGTGCGCACTACTGGACCCCCCCATTTCCTCCCATTTACTGTAAGAAATATATACATTTTTCCAAAGCTTTGCATTTATTTTATATTCTTATATTTTATTTATCTTGTATATCGCATTTCTTTTATATTCTTATATTTTATTCTCCCGTTTATTGTAACAAATCTATACAGTTTCCCAAAGCTTTACATTTATTTTATATTCTACTTCCCTGATGCTCTACTGAATCTGCTTTTAAATTCACACAGATAAACAGACACCTTTAGGTACTGACCTGGACTAGCTGGTTGATTGTTTTTCTCTTCTCACAGCTTTCTCCAAGTCCTGGTCAATAGCCTCTCCCCCCTTTTCTTGTTCTCCTAACATAATTCTAGTGTAAGTTTCCTAGCCCTGTCAAACAGCTTTCTCCAAGCCCTGGCTCTTAGCCCCCCCCCCCCTTCTCTCGGTCTTCTAACATAATCTTATTGTAAGCTTCACAGCCCTGTCAATTCTGTCTTTTACCTCCCTCTTCCTCTTGAGAATTTACTTATTCCTCCCCTGAGCTGCGGCGCCATCTTTAAATACTAAAAAACCTCTGCTTGACTACACTCTGTTTCTGTCTGTCCCACGGGCATCCCTCAGTAGTGTGCACTTACTGCATGTCCCTTTCTAAAACCCCTGGCATAACTACATTATTTTCCTGCTTCTCAGTGAACTGCAGCTCCCCATTGGTGCATAAATAATAAAAACAAACAGAAAGGTAACATTCAAACCAAAATAATAGGCTGCCCTATTTCTGTATTTGCTAACCTTCTCACTGATTGTTTTCTGTTTGGCGACTGCTGCTCCTCCCGGAATCTGATTCCTTTCAAGGGAATATTTTATGATGCAAGTGTGTATATTTAAGTAGATTAATCCATGTAGTATACAGTTTTTGGAAAAAAATGCCCATTTTTAACATACAGTGCAGCAGTTCATTATCCTTTAATTTAACTGTAAACACTGAATTAGTTGCTTACATAAAATGAGTATTGCTTAGTAAGTTTAACAAAGTATTGCAATCTGTAAAAGTACTAGATGTTCTTCGTGTTTCACTGTTGCAGTCATCACATTTGGGTTATCTGCCTGCAGGTAGCCCTCAGCCGGCTTGAATACCAGAGTCTTGGATTCCTGTGTCGGATGCTGTCCCTTCTTCTATGACGTCAGGTCATCAGGGGTATAAAACATGCAGCCAACGCCATTACATCAGTTTTTCTTGCCATGCGGTGCCCGAAGCAGAAGCAGTTCGCAAGTGCCGGTTGGCCAAGTCCTGAAATTTTCTTTTTCGAGTTTCAGGACAGAAGTCTTCAAAAAAAATAAGCACCTCGTTGGGGATCTTTTATCTTGCTCCAACCAATGTCAGTAAAAGTTAACAACTGTCTTACCTGTGGAAAGCAAATACCTCATATTTTCATTCGTACTGCATTCCTTGCTTAGGCCCAGACCACGACGTCCCTCGTTGTCAGTTTTGTGCCTTGTTCAACCCCGAACTATTTGTCGTCAGGCTATCTTTGCAGCAAATTATTTTGGTACTCTATCAGTACTACGAAATGGCTTTGTTAAGCCATCCTACTACCGATCTTCTGAAAAAACATAAAGATAAAGACAGAGACAGACTGCATAGGTCCAAAACTGCCGACGAAGCTTCCGTTAAGCTAGTCGCCAGTCCGCCGTTACTCAGTGAGGTGCTTTCGCAGCCCCTGATACCCGCTACCTCAGATTCGCAGGCCTCTACTGAGACCCATTCGGACCCTTGGATGGGTCCGGAGCTGCTGTGCAAGCACTGGCTTCTGAGGATGTATTCAGGCCTACAGACTTGCATTTTAAACTGACGCCATCTTCTTCATCCAGGCCTAAAACTCGCAGCATGCCTAGAAAACCGACGTCCAAACCACATGCTCAAGCCTATATGCCTAAAAAACAAATGCTTAGAATGGCTGAAGACCTTATTACCATAATTAGGGGAAGCCAGCCTTCCCCCTCCAAGAGTTCTAGAACTGGTTTTCCTTCTGATTCTTCTGATCAGGAATCTGATATTTCTGTTCCTTCTCATTACCAGGATTTGCCTTTATCTACCTATGAGGATTCTGATGCAGCAGATTCCATTCCCTCTGCTTTCCCTCCAGAAGACTTTTCTTTTGGTGAAACCTTGCACAATCTTGTGGAGCATTTCTTCTGGGAAAGCCAGGATTATTCTGACTCCAAAAAGAGGCTAAGGGAATTCTTAATCCTTCCTCAACACAGGCCTTTAGCTATCCCTCCTATTCTGGACATTGTAGATGATGCTTTCGTGGAATCTAGCCTTTCCCCAGACACTTTACCTCCAGCTCCCAGAAAACCTGACAGATATTACAGAGTACCTGACTCTCACAAGTTCCTCTTCAAGAATCCTACTGTGGATCCAGAGACCATTTCCCAAGGACCAAAAGGCATTAAGGCTACTGCTGACAAAAATCCTACCCCTTCTGATAGAGATTCTAGAGCCTTGGTTAGATTGGGTAAGAAGGTATACACTTCTGTTACTTTTGCCATTAGGGCTTTAAATTACCAGTTTCATATGTTAAAAGTACCAGCAGCATATTATGGGACTACTTAAACAGAAAATGATGTTGATTCCTGACTGTGCTGAACACAAAGAATTACAGGATTTAATGCATACTGCAGAACAAGTTGGTAAATATACTTTGCAATGTGGTTTTGACTCTTTAGAAGCATCTTGCAGGGCTGCTGTCACTGGGTCTGTACTTAGAAGGCATGCTTGGCTTAAGGATCAAAACTTGCCAGATCATGTTAAAGCTAAATTACTGGATGCTTCCATAAACCAAGACTACCTGTTTGGTAACAAAGCAGAAGAAGTCTTCAAAAGGATGGAGGAGAAAGCTAAATCTATGCAAACTGTTAAAAATGTCCTACAAGTACAGCCTCCCAGATTTAGTAAGCATTGGCCTTCAAAGAATTGGTCTTTTCCAGTCTCTTCCAGGACTTCTCAGTCCAAACCCAGGAATAGCAGACCACCTAGGTTACAGTCTCAGGCTATGCACAGGCCTAAGCAGTGGGGGGCTCCCACTTCCAAAGCAGGGAGTAGTAAGCCACCCCCCCCCCCTATGGAAAAATGGCACAAAGACTTAACCTGAACTCTTCCAAGCCCTGCTCAACCGCCTGCTCCCTTAGGAGGAAAGCTCGCCCTGCATGCAAAAAACTGGGCACTCATTACCCAAGACAAATGGGTTCTGAATATAGTTTCTCAACCCTACCAACCCCAAATGGTTGGCCAGACCTACCCGCAAATCAGTGGGTGGAGGCCCAATAGCAGGTTCTCTCTCTTCTAAGTATCAGGGCTATTCAGCCTGTCCCAGCAGAACAAAGGGGACAAGGTTTTTATTCAAGAATTTTCCTGGTACCCAGAAAAGATAGCTCCTGGTGTCCTATCCTGGACCTCTCTATTCTAAACACCTTTCTGGTAATCCCAAAATTCAAAATGCCAACACTTCAACAGCTGCTTCCTATGCTAGGCAAAGATGCCTGTTGGCAACCTTAGACTTAAAGGAAGCTTACCTGCACATTCCAATAAGGGAATCTTGCAGGAAATACCTACGCTTCAGGGCAGGCTCCATGCACTGTCAGTTCTCTGTACTTCCCTTTGGCTTATCTACTGCGGCCAGGGTATTCACAAAGTGTCTAGCTCCACCCATTGCATTTTGCAGGCAGAGATACCCATACTTGGACGATTGCCTGATTCAGGCAGAAAGCCAGGACTTGCTATTAAAACATCTGGCATTTGTAAAGAAACGTCTAACCTCACTGGGGTATACCATAAACAAAAGGAAATCTCACCTAGTACCCTGCCAAAAGATTGTATTCCTAGGAGCAAGCTTGAACACAACTTCCCAGATGGCTTTCCTCACTCCAGAGAAACACGTTTATTTGACAACCTACTTCAAACTATTGGCCACAAAGCCCCAGCTATCGGCAAGGAAAATTTTGCAAGCCCTGAGGTTCATGGCCTCTTGCATTCTACTAATTCCATATGCAAGGCTGCATATGAGGAAACTACAATGGTATCTAAAAAGCCTATTGTGTCAACATTCTCAGGACCTGGAGTCAATGATTCCTATCATTCCTTGTATAAAGACAGAGGTCCTTTGGTGGGCAGAGGCCTGCTACCACAACAAGGGGCACCCTTTCGCTCTACCCCCTGCCACCCAAACCCTAACAACAGATGCATCAAACTATGCATTGGGGGCTCACTTGACAGGGCAGTGCATTCAGGGCAAATGGAACCCAAGACAGATGCACCTGCATATCAACCAGAAAGAATTGTTAGCTGTACAGAATTCCCTGACAGCCTTCAAAGACCGCATTTTTCCAGGACAACTATTGGTAAAGACAGACAACACCACAGTCATGTGGTATATAAACAAGCAGGGGTGGAACTCACTTGTACCCTCTCTGCAGACTAGCCATGGCTCTGTGGAACACAGCCTTGAGCTACCAAGTGCACCAACAAGTTCAATTCCTGCCAGGCAAGCTAAATACACTGGCAGACAACCAAAGCAGAAATGTCATGGACCCACACGAATGGAAACTGAAACCAAAAATATTCAACCTCTTGAGGAACAAATGGGGGACACCAGAGGTAGACCTGTTTGCCTCCCCTCAGAACTACCAATTGGACAAATCCTGCACAAGGACTTCCCACAGTCAAGCTTGGAAAGTGGATGCCCTGTCCTTTACCTGGGAAAGCCTCTCAGTTTATGCCTTTCCCCCTCTGCTTCTCCTTTCGAAGGTTTTCAAAGGTTCTGCAAAAGATCAAACAGGACAAGCCAAGGACAATACTGACTGCACCAGACTGGCCACACCAGCACTGGTTACCCCCTCTTGCCCAGTATGACACTACTAAAACCATGGCACCTGCCTCAGACCCCTTTCCTGCTGTCCCAGCAGGTGGGCCAGATTCTGCACCATCAGCTTCAAACCCTGAACCTTGCAGCCTGGCTAATTCCTTGAGCTCTCCAATAGCATCCCTCAGTAAGCAGGTGCTAGATGTCATTCTGGAGGCAAGGAGGCCTAGTACTAGAAAATCCTATGCTGAAGAGTGGAAAAGATATTATTCCTGGAGCCAGACTCAGGGGATGGGCACAACGGTGCCCAGCTTACCTCATATTCTTCAGTACTTAACAGAAATGTTCCACAAGGGCCTATCCTTCTCATCAATTAAAATTCATGCCTCTGCCATTTCAACACATTATAATACTGAGCCACCCCTCTTCTCTCACCCCCTGCTAAAGCACTTCCTTAGAGGGGCCAAAAATTTAAGACCCCCCCCCCAGGAGAGCCCCTACTCCAGCCTGGGACCTTAAGTTTGCATTGGAAAAGCTCATGCTCCCTTCCTTTGAGCCAGCTGCAACTGCAGAGTTGAAATTCATTTCTTGGAAAACAGCCTTCCTTCTAGCCATCACTTCAGCAAACAGAGTGTCTGAATTACAGGCCCTCATGGCAGTAGAACCCTTCATTATTTTCCATGCAGACAGGGTGTCCCTCAGAACCAATCCTTCCTTTATGCCCAAGGTGGTGTCTAGTGTGGTCCTAAATCAGTTCATTCATTTGCCTACTTTTTTCCCTAATCCACAAAACAAAGGAGAACGAATACTGCACTCTCTGGATGTGCACAGACAACTTAGACTGTATTTGGACAGGACTAAGCCTCTCAGAAAATCTGAACAGCCGCTATTTGGCTTTGCTTCAGGGGCAGAGGGGAAGGCCATTTCAAAGCAAACCATTTCTAAATGGATAGCCCATTGCATTAATTTCTGCTACAAGCACCATGGAAAACCTACCCCACAGGGAATAAGATCACATTCCACCAGGGCTGCATCTACCTCTGCAGCCTTTCTCAGAGGAGTCCCTACCAGGGGCATCCTATAAGCTGCTACCTGGAGCTCTGAACATACCTTCACCAAGCATAACCACATGCCTATTTTTTCTAAATCCAGAGCTGGTTTTGCCCCTGCAGTCTTGCAGGGCTTAATAGCTGGCCCTAATGCTCTCTAATTTCCTCCCTCCTTCCGTAGCTTTGGGAATTAACCCAAATGTGATGACTGCAACAGTGAAATACGAAGAAGATAGTACAGTTGTGTACACTTATTATAAATGTAGATGTTCAAGTGTATTCACTGTTGCAGTCCTGGTTACCTTCCCCTGACTTCTCTTGGCTCTACCTTTCCTCCTCCTTTGGTGTATTTGCTTTTTGATGGAGGTGTACCATAACATATAATTGCTTCCCATTGTGGGGGCACCTGACATCTGGGGCAAGAAAAACTGATGTAATGGCGTTGGCTGCATGTTTTATACCTCTGATGACCTGACATCATGGAAGAAGAGACAGCATCCGACGCAAGAATCCAAGACTCTGGTATTCAGACCAGCTGAGGGCTACCTGCAGGCAGATAACCCAAATGTGATGACTGCAACAGTGAATACACTCGAGCATCTACATTTATGGTAAGTATACACAATTGTACTTTCTGCAAAGTTTTAAACTATCCATCTCTACCATGTAATTAGAATTTGATATATGATTACACTCTGTGTAGCCAAGTCAAATATTTAAAATGTGTTTAAGGTAGTTACTGGAAGGTTGTGACACTGAAAAAATTTTCAGATAGAAAAAGTAGTTTGAAAGTGCATTTTTTGTGGTTAGTAAAGCCCTTATGCCCCTTGGCTGGAGGCTGCACCCCTGCCTTTAATGTTGTTAATTGTTGGTTCACCAAACTTTAGGGATAAGGAATTATACTTCCTTGCACCACTCTCTTTTGGGAAATGTGTATTTGGATGAGTTGTCTAAAAACAGAAAATAACACAGGTAGTTTTTGTCAGTTTAACTACTCCTTCAGAATGTGTTTGTTGCTCATCCAGGGAGTTTTTAAATGTCTATATTCTTTTATGCAGCTTACGTGCTCCTGACTAGCAAGTTCACCTGTGTATGCTAGGGCAAGATGCATTTTTGCAACAGTGCTACACTTTGGAAGAAAAGACCATCACTGCAGCCGTAAACATAAGCAGACTTGTTACCAATATGGCCATCATTTGGTACACAGGGATAAAACTCTTAGCTATGTCAATGGGGATAGAGTTTCCTTTAGCTAGCCCAGACATTGAAGGATCGATTTGGAGAGTGATATGACTGCCACTGTGAGCTTATCAGATCAGAGCAACATATGTGCCATGGCCTTTCTGCACAAATGTCTCCTTTTGAAGGACATTTGACTCAACAGCAGCTTGCCAAAAGGACCAACACTTTTTCTATCAAGCACTATGTATACATTTTAACTAGGCTGTTTGGAAACATTGTAGGAACTGCTTCTGCATTATGCTCTCTATCTGTTAGAGCACTTATAGCAGTAGTGAAGTGCCTTTCAGTGGCGTAAAACAAACCAGCTATAATTGAAGGCCCCCCCTAAGTAAATTAAAATTTAGGGCGGCCACGGTGGTGCAGTGGTTAGCATTGCTGCCTCACAGCAAGAGGTTCTCCAGTTCGATCCTCGGCTGGGGTGCCTTCTGTGCGGAGTCTGCATGTCCTCCCTGTGGTCGTGTGGGTTTCCTCCGGGTGCTCCGGTTTCCTCCCACATCCCAAAGACATGCTGCAGGTGGATTGGACACTCTAAATTGGCCTTAGGTGTGCGTGTGAGTGTGCCTTCTGTGGAAGGTTGGGTGCCGGGCTGGCAACTCGACACCATAAAACTCCACTGCCATTCAATGTGTGGACAAGGTGATCCGCTGTGGCGACCCCTAACCGGGAAAAGCCAAAAGAAGAAGAAGAAGAAGATCGGCATGGGCAGAAAAATGGAAAAGGACAAAAGAAATTCAGTGATGAAGCAAAAGTTTACAGAGAACTGGTAAAGAAAACCACAGCAATAGTGACACCATATACAAAGAAGTATTCCGTGCACTTTTGAAAAAAAAAAGATTTATGAAGATTTTGTTGAACATAACAAAGATGTTGAATTTAATGAAAGAGGTAAGTGAAACATAAGAAGTGCTATTAAAGAAGATGTAAAATGGAATGCAATAATAACCAGAAAAACTGAGATGCAATTAAGAAAAGTTCCTGAATGGAAAATCCCTGGTCCAGATACAGTATGCAGCTTCTGGCTAAAGGTAATAAGATCTTAGCACAGGTGTTCAGCCTTGAATAAAAAATACTTGCATGCATATCCTGAACTGATGGCGCCATATCTAACAACATTAAAAACTATCTTCTTCCTTAAAAGTGAAGATGTAAACCGTCCTAAGAACTACAGGCCAGTAGCTTGCCTTGCAACAGTATATAAGTTGATTCTCAGAATTAATGCAGACAGAATTTATAGTCTCTTACAAAAAATTCATGGTAATAGAACATAAAGTTAATAAAAAGAAAATAATCTTGAAGAAGGATTATTAAGCAAAGTCATAAGAGAGAGAGCTGTAAAAGGGGAAGAAACTACATGTGGCTTGGATAGTTTACAGAAAGTCATTTATTTGACAGCTTTTCATATTCATGGAGTATAGACTGCTTAAAGATGTATAAAATACACCCTTTATTAATAAATTACATAGCAGGCACTGTAAAACAGTGGGCCTGCCTGTAATCAAAGTGTTTAATTAACAGACTAGATTTAGGCTATGGTCCCAGTTTAATTTCGAGAAAGCATCCTTGCCCAGTGACATCCCACCTACTTTTGGTTGATGATTTAAAATTGTATAACTCATCAGACAAGGATTGAATATGCAATTATAAATGGTTAAAACATTTTCAGATGATAAAAATATAATTTTGTTGTAATAAATGTACAAAGGCAACATTTATAGCAGGAGAACTGAAACATCAAGCAACTATCAACATGGGAAAGTGATATAAAAACTTAAACAAGGAGTATATAAACACCTTCATTGTAAGATGGGTTGCCAACTGGCTCACAAACCACACACACACTACCAAAGTAGGTGACTCCAAATCAACTAGCAGACCTGTTACCAGTGGGGGTGTCACAGGGATGGGCCCCCCTACTGTTTGGTATGTACTTCTCAGAAGTTCAGGTCAAAACTAAGGGGATGTGACTGAGTAAGTTTGCAGATGACTTCAAACTGGGTGCAATTATTGAATCCTCGAATGATGTCAATGTACTCAAGAGGGTCTTACTCAAACCAACGACTGGTGTCGTAGTCACAGTCTCAAACTGAATGCAAAGAAATGCATCATCATTCACATTGGCACAGACAGTGTCCCTTCACACTATCAAATCAACAATAACCTAAGTACCCAAAAAGTGGTAAGGGACCTGGGATCACAAGATGACTGCGAACTTAACTTCAACCACCATGTGTCTGCTGTAGTAAGGAAGGCTTTCTACATAGCATACTTGATTAGTAAAGGCATCGCCTCTTGAGCAAAAGAAGATGTTCACCGTTTTTCACTGTTGCAGTCTTAACCAATGGGTTGCCCGGCTCCCGGTAGCCCTCGATCAGCCGGAATACCAAAGGTAAGTAAATATGACATCAGCTGTCAGTTGTAAAGAATGTCAGGGCGTCTGATACTAAAGAAGGCAGCCAGTGTCACTTCCTCAGTCTTCCTTGCTGCAGAGCCCAAAGCAGAAGTATTTTTTGTATGAGTGCCGGTCGGCAGTTTACCTTTTTGGTTTCTGACTACAACGTTGATGTCAACTACAGCTAAGTACCCCGTTGGGGATCCTCTTTTCTTGGCTTAACAAATGTCAGAAAAGTTAATAATTGTCTTACCTGTGGAAAGCAGATTCCCCATAGAGATTTTCATTCCTATTGTATTATTTGTTTAGGCCTTGACCACGACGTTCCTAATTGTGATCTGTGTGCTTCGTTTAATCCATGTACTATTTGTCGTCAGGCTAAGCTTTTAGCTAAACATTTTGGAGTTTGGCCTAGGTTTGTCTGTATGGCGTCTTCTGGTCTTCAGGCTTCTGAGATCCCCAAGAAGCATAAGGATAAGGACTGCGACAGGCTTCAGTGGGTCAAGTCCTTGGATGATAAGTTGGTCGTTAGTCATGCAGTAGCCAGTGAGGTGCCTTTGCAGCCCCTGCAGCCCGCGGATTTTCAACAGCAGGCCTCAGTTGAGTCCATTTCAGAGTCCTCCAGGTCTCTGGCTTCCATTTTGCCTTCTGACCTTTCGCCTGTCGCCTCTTCAGCTGGATCCGGAGCCACTAAGCTGACTCCGGTGTCTGAGGCCTCTGTTCTTCGTTCGGAGAGCAAGCTAACACTGACGACCTCTGCTGCGACTTTGGCGGTTGCCAGGCTGCCTGAGTCCTTTAGACTTGCAGGTAAATTTTCCAGTCTAAAGCCTATGAAAAATCAGCCTCCAGTTTCTTCTCGTTCCCCTCAATCCCAAATAGTTAAAATGGCTAATAATTGACCCTTATTAGGGGTTCACAACCTCCTCCTCCTAAAAGGGTTAGGGATGTCTCTCCTGAGGCTTTGTCTTATTCTGGTTCTGATACTTCTAGCATTTCTGCTGATGAAGAGGAAGTTTCTCAGTTTATTTCTCCTTTTGAGGATTCAGATGCAGTGGAGTCCATCCCTTCTGCTTCTCCTCCAGAGGATTTTTCTTTTGGTGATACTTTGAGTACTCTCAGGGAGCATTTTAAATGGGAAAGTCAGGAATATCCCCAATCTAAGAAAAGGATTAGGGAGTTTTTGGATTTGCCTCATCATAAGCCTCTGGCTATTCCCCCAGTGTTGGAAGTGGTTGATGTTTTTCTTGAAAATTCCTTGACTCCAGATTCAGTTTCTCCTGCTTCCAGGAAACTTAACAGGTACTATAGAGTCCCTGATTCTCATTTGTTTCTTTTCAGGAATCCGCTGGCTAATCTAGAGGTTATTTCTCAAGGGCCTAAAGGAGTTAAGGCCACTGTTACCAAAAATCCTGTTCCTTCTGACAGGGAATCTAGGAACCTAGGTAGGTGGGGTAAAAAAAGTTTATAAATCACCACAAATAACCACTGGAAACAACTGGATACAACGAAAAAAGGCCAATGTTCACAAAAGTGAAACGAATTAAAAGAAGGAAAAAAAAAGGATAAAAAAAGTTTATACCTTTGCCCCTCTTGCTATTAGGTCTACTAATTGTCTTTTTCATATGCTGAAGTACCAGCAGCACCCCTTGGAATAGAATAGCAAGTGTGCTCTTTTAGCAGAGAGTAAGGATATGCAGGATTTGCTGAATTCTGCCAGTCTTGTCAATAAACATTCATTACATTGTGGTTTTGACATTCTAGAAGCCTCCTGCAGGGCTACAGCTACTAGATCTGTTATTAGAAGGCACGCTTGGCTCAGGGAATGGCCCCTTCCCGAGCCTGTCAAGGCTAAGCTTTTAGATGTACCTTTGCATAAGGACAGTCGTTTTGGCAGCAAAGCAGAGGAAGTGCTCAAGAAGATGGAGGATAAGGCCAAGTCTATGCAAACAGTTAGACTTTCTGCAAGTTCAACCTCCTCACTTTAGCAGGAATTACCCTTCTAAAAGTTGGATGTTTCCTGATACCAGCAGACAGAACCGTTCTAGGACTTGAGGTTACAAATCTTGGGGGTAGGTGGCTACCCCTCAAAGGTCTAAGCATTGGCAGGCTTCCACTTCCAAGGCAGGAAGTTCTAAGCCTGCATCTCAATCCAAACATTCTCAATGACTCTATCCAACTTCTGCCTGTTCTTGCCTGCCCGGAGAGTCCTTTAGGGGGAAGGTTGGCCTTTTTTTTCAAATGTCTAGCCACCATCATGGACGACAAATGGCTACTCAGAACTGTATGCCTAGGACACAGGTTTTCTTTCCACACCTTTCCAGTACCTAGAGGATTCCCAGGCGCTCCTCCAAACCAAAGGGCAGAAGTAGAAAAACAAATTTTGTCTCTGTTACATCTGGGAGCAATAGAATCAGTTCCTGCTCAGCAGGTAGGCCAGGGTTTCTATTCCAGACTTTTCCTAGTTCCAAAAAAAGAAGGCACCTGGCATCCTGTCCTAGATCTATCCCTTCAGAACTCTTTCTTGATAATTCCAAAGTTCAGAATGCTCACTCTGCATGAGTTGCTGCCAATTTTAGAAAAGGATTCCTGGCTGGTAACTTTGGATCTCAAAAAAGCTTATCTGCACATCCCTATCAGGGAAAGTTGCAGGCAATACCTTCGTTTCAGGGTAGGCAAGCAACATTATCAATTCTTTGCGCTGCCCTTTGGCTTATCTACTGCTCCCAGAGTTTTCACAAAGTGCCTGGCTCCAGTCATTGCTTTTTCAGGCAGAAGAAAATTCAGATTTATCCATACTTGGACTACTGTCTAATTCAAGCAAAGTCTCAGGAACAGCTGTTAAATGATCTATAATTTGTAAAGACTCTTCTCTCTTCCCTGGGTTACACTCTCAACGAGGAAAAATCAAAAATGGTGCCATCCAAGGAGATAACATTCCTGGGAGCGAGTCTGAACACAGCAGGCCAGATGATATATCTCACCCAGGAGAAGCAGGCAACTCTTTCAGTTTACTTCAAGGACTTGGCAAGCCAATCCCAGCTCCCTACAAGGAAATACCTGCAAACTTTGGGATACATTTCCTCTTGCATTCTCATGATTCCATATGCAAGACTGCATATCAGGAAACTGCAATGGTAACTCAAGAACCTTTGGTGACAACACACACAGGACCTGGATATGATAATTCCTCTGCTTCCATGTCTGCAGACAGAGTTTCTATGGTGGGCGACAGCCTGTCTATAAAACAAAGGCATGCCTTTTCACCCACCCCGTGCCACTCAAGTTCTTAACACAGATGCTTTGGACTATGCCTGGGGAGCTCACCTGCATGGCAGATGCATACAGGGATGTTGGAATGCCCAGCAGATGCACCTGCACATAAATCTAAAGGGGTTGGTAGCATTTCAGCAGGCCTTACTAGCTTTCAAGCATCTTCTTTCCCCAGGAACTCTGCTCATCAGAACAGACAACACCACAGTCATATGGTATATCAACAAGCAGGGAGGGACTCATTCTTACCCCCTGTGCAGGCAGAGCATGAATGTCTGGTCCATAGCAGCATCCCTGGGCCTGCATCTTCTAGCTCAGTTTCTTCCAGGAAGGCTCATTGTTTAGGCAGACCAGTTGAGCAGACAGACCCTGGATACTTACAAGTGGCAGCTGAACAGAGCAGTCTTTTACAGCATCGTTCAATGTTGGGGCACACCTCAGGCGGATCTTTTCAACTCCCCAGACAACCATCTTCTACCTCTTTTTTGCACCAGACAGCATCACAGCAGAGCCTGGAGAGTGGATGCTCTGTCCTTCCCTTGGACGCTGCTGTCAGTTTATGCCTTCCCTCCTCTTCCTCTTCTTCCCAGAGTATTATTGAACATCAGGGATGAACGACCAAGGACTATTCTCATAGCTCCAGACTGGCCTACACAGCATTGGTATCCACTGCTTCGCAGTCTCTCCCTGTTTCCTCCTTGGCATCTTCCTCTGAAGCCAGATCTTTTGGTTCAGGAAGGGGGAAACATTCCACATCTTCATCTTCAGTCTCTCCATTTGGCAGCATGGCTCATTGTATGAATCCATGCTTTTCTTCTTCCCTTTCCCAGCAGGTGGTTGATGTGCTGAGGGAGGCAAGGAGGCCTAGCGCTAGGAAGTCCTACGCTGGCAAATAGGAAAGATTCTCTCATTGGATACATGCTAGAGGTGAATCTTCTTCTTAGCCTACCCTTCCTCTGATCCTGGAATACTTGGCTGGTTTGCTTCAGGGTGGTCTTTCTTTTTCCTCTATCAAGATCCATGCTTCAGCCATTTCTGCTCATTGTTCTCTTGAACACCCCATTTTCCCTCATCCCCCGATGAAAATGTTTCTCAGAGGTGCTTGCAACTTAAACCTCCCAGAAGGACACCTACTCCAGGCTGGGATCTTAATTTTGTTCTAGAGGAACTCACTCTTCCTCCTTTTGAGCCAGCTGCCACTGCAGATTTGAAGTTTCTCTCTTTGAAGGCTGCCTTCCTCTTGGCTATAACATCAGCAAGGAGGGTTTCGGAGCTGCAAGCTTTGATGGCTGTGGAGCCTTTTTTTATTTTCCATGCAGATAGGGTCTCTCTGAGAACCAACCCCTCCTTTATGCCTAAGGTGGTTTCTAGCCTGACTCTTAATCAGTCCATACACCTTCCTACCTTCTTTCCTAATCCTCGAAATAGAAGTGAAAGGATCCTACATTCTCTTGATGTGCACAGACCGCTCAGGTTTTACCTGGGCAGGACTAAAGACCTTTGGAAATCAGCACAGGTTTATTGGTCAGTTTTGCCCCTGGAGCCCAGGGCAAGGCTATTACTAAGCAAACCATTTCTAAATGGATTGCACATTGTATTACTTTTTGTTATTCCTTTCATGACAAGGTTCCTCCTCAAGGGGTTAGGACCCACTCAACAGAGCTTCCACTTCTGCAGCCTTTTTAAGGGGGTGTCCCTACTAAAGACATTTTGGAGGTTGTCACATGGTCTTCTGTTCACACTTTCACAAAGCATTATAATTTGCCTTTGTTTTCTGGAGCCAGGGCAGGGTTTGCCACCGCTGTTCTGCAGGGCATTATCTCCAATCCTTGATTCTGTTGGTTCCTCCTCCCTTTTCTCTGGACTTTGGTAATCAACCCATTGGTTAGGACTGTGACAGTGAAACACGATGAACATAGTACAGTTGTGTACACTTACCATAAATGTAGATGTTAGAGTGTATGCACTGTTGCAGTCCTGGTTTCCCTCCCTCCTTCCCTCTTTTTGGTCCTCTCCTATTCTCTTTTCTTAAGGTACAGGCTAAATTTGGTATTTGCCAAAGTTGCTTTTGGTTTAAGCCTTGTTTTCTGGGGCTTCTGACTGTTATGGCAAGAAAGCCTGAGGAAGTGACGTTGGCTGCCTCCTTTTGTATCGGATGCCCTGACGTCCTTTACAACCGACGACAGCCAATGTCATATTTACTTACCTTTGGTATTCTGGCCGATCAAGGGCTACCGGGAGCCGGATAACCCATTGGTTAGGACTGCAACAGTGAATACACTCGAACATCTACATTTATGGTAAGTGTCACAACTGTACTTTATAACCCCTCTATACTTTGCATTAATCTGACCCATAATTGAGTGAAACGCCTCGCTTGGCATGTACCGTACAAAGCACCTGCAGCAACTGGAGAGACCTCAAAGGTTTCTAACTAAGAAGATCAAGGGACTCCAGCACGTGCCTTACACAGATTGACTAAAGTCCCTGTCACCATACTCTGTATTGTATAGACTTCTTAGGGGAGACTTATGCCTAGCCAGCAAAGCAGTCTCAGACCCAAATGTGACTTGCTGCATATCCGTAAATCAAATGGGACTAGGGCTACGCATTTCAGGGACCTAAATATGGCCTGCAACTTAAATAGGACATGCTGGAGGCACAGATTTATCTCCCAGCAACTGCCGGGTCTTTGGAATAGGCTACCTATTCATGTGAAACCGAGCACCTCTATGACACTGTTCAAGAGGAACCTGGACGACAGGATGGAGCATTATAAATTCTTGCTGGGAGTAGCGCCCACAACCATCCTTGACTTGGGCAGCCATTACGAAATGTAATCTTGGGAATTAACTAACATTTCTATGGTATTACATTGGTATGAAAAGGCTCGGCTTGAAATGACCTCTGGGTCGATAACCTAGTAATTTCCTGTGATCCTGTGATCTGGGAGTAGGTGAAGAGTCAGCAATACACCATGACCAAATGAGAACGAAATTTAGTAAGGAATATTTTTGAAAGCTAAAGCTAATATTAAAAACTGCTCTGAATAAGGTTCAAGCTGTAAATCAGCTTGCTTTGACTTACAGCCTTTGCTTAATTGACTGTCCCCAGAAAGTGTTGTATTACTTGGACTGGAAAACAATAAAGGTGCTTCATGCTTATGAAATGATGTATACAAATAATGCATACCATTATTATATATCTCTTAGTCTGAAGGAGATATGGGCCTGCTTGAAATTGACTACATATGTAGGTCAGCATTCATGGGACTTGCATGTATATTTGTTGACATCATCAGATCCAAGTACAGTGAAAGTTCTGAATCATGAAGAGAACAAGTTTAAGATGACATTTCTGCTTAGATTAGCAGAAGCATTTTGGAAAGCAGAAGATATGGAAATCAAATCTGAAGCGGAAAAAAAAAAGCAGGTAGCAGCAGAAAGTGCAAAAAGCAAAAGAAAGAATGCAAAGATCATGACCAAAAGAAAAGGAAAGAAAATTAAAAACCCTGCAGTTATAGTGGCATGTGCCACTTATTGGTCAAGATATGCTTGAGTAGCTAAGGAGTAAAACAATTCAAGCCAAAAGATGAAAGGATGGCAGATCAAGGTAGTGGACTATGTGTATGTTTACAAAGTCTGACTTTCCTGGTCAACAGATGTTAAACTTCCATCACTAGACTCCAAAGCTGAAATATTATCTATCAAGCTAAACATTAACAACAATAAATCGATTTATCTAATTTGTATGTACCTTCCCCCTGGAAATAATACTCACATTCTAGAAAACTTACTTAGTTCACTTTCTAACCAACTACCTCAGGAAACCATAATACTTGGTGACTTCAACATTGACTGGAAGACCTGTTCATCCCAGCACCCCACCAGCCATATAAATCTTTATGGCTTCTCTCAATTAATAAACACTCCAACTAGAATCCATAAACCCACTAAAAAGAAACAACTCTTGACTGGATCCTTACTAATAACCACCCAAACATGTACTCGCCAGGAACTCTTCCCGATAATATTAGTGACCATATGCTCACATATGTTATTAGACAAAAATCGCATATCCCAACTACCCATAAACTAAAGATGTCTCGCTCAAACAAATACTTTAACCCTGATAAGTTTCTGACTGAATTGAATGCATGTGACTGGTCTCCAATTACTACCCTCGAACTAAGCGAAGCAGTGGCCTATTTTAATACCAACTTTTTAAAAATCCTTGACTATCATGCTCCCTTCGCTCTACTAGGATAAGAACGAAAGTAGCCCGTGGCTTACTAAGCAAACTAAACAAAAATGCTCCTTAGAAACAAAATTTGGGCTAAATGGAGAACTACCAAAAGTACATCTGATCACCTACTCTTTAAACAATTAAGAAATGCCACTAAGAAGGATACTCTTTCTGACAAAAGGAATATTATCTTCAGCTCCAACAAACTAATCAACAATCCCCCCTAAAATTTTGGACAGGTATTAACAAACTTCTTAAACCAGGCCATTCAACTACTCCTACCCCTTCAGGCTTTAACCTCAACAATTCCACCCTGATCCCAGATGCCTTTAACAAGTATTTTACAGAAGCCATTCAAACACTAGCTAATTCATTACCCTCTTCCACTACCTCCTTACCTAATACCTCTAACACCTCATCCAATGCCTTTTATATTCAGCCAGTTCCTTCATCCCTTATTTATAAACTTCTCAAGAAACTTAAACCTTGCACCCCATCCGCTGACCAACTCCCATCAGAATACCTTCAAATAGCTGCAAAAGCTATTTACTACCCCATATCCATTCTTATTAATAGGACTGTCTCTGAAGGAAAAATCCCCACCTCATGGAAAATATCTTATATAATACCTCTACATAAAGGGGCTCCTCTATTGAGCTCTCAAACTTTCCTCTATTGCCTTACTCTCCCCATTAGCTAAGATTATGGAAAGATGCATACATAAACAAATTCTTAACTACCTTCTACAAAACAAACTTCTAGCCAATAGTCAACATGGTTTTAGACCTTCCCACAGTACTACAACTGCCCTCCTTTCCTTCTCTGATGCCATAAATAATAATAGGAACAACAATCTCTTCTCATCAGCATTATTCCTAGACCTGT
Source organism: Protopterus annectens (assembly GCF_019279795.1). Taxonomy (NCBI): domain Eukaryota; kingdom Metazoa; phylum Chordata; order Ceratodontiformes; family Protopteridae; genus Protopterus; species Protopterus annectens. The sequence continues at coordinate 1,648,240,373 of NC_056732.1, forward strand.
CAAAGGCCTTGACATGGTTAACCATAATATACTTCTGCACAAGCTAAATCTCTATTCACTTGGCTCACAAACTCTTCAATGGTTCAGGAGTTACCTCCAAAATAGGCAACAAGCAGTGCTATGGAACAACACTCTATCCTCCTTACTTCCAGTAAACATTGGGGTTCCACAAGGCTCAATCCTAGGTCCGCTTCTTTTTCTTTATTTATTAATGACCTTCATCTGAATATACCCCAAGCCATCTGCATTCAATATGCTGATGACTCAACTCTAATCTGTGCTGCTAATAACGTCACCTCCCTCCAGTCCCTCACCCAAACAGTCTTCCATGATGTCGAAAATGGTTTATGGAACAATCCCTCCTTCTTAATCCCAAAAACAAAACTTCTTCTCTTTACCCCTACAAACAAATCACCAACACCTTTCTTCACTATCTCCTCCAACAACACTACCTGTATTAGTCCAGATACCCCCACTCGGCTATTAGGTGTAACCATTGACAACCATCTTAATTTTGATGACCACATTAACAACACCATTAAATCAGTTAAAAAAATCGGTACTCTCTACAGAATTAAACCCTTTCTTACCCCAACTGCTAGAAAAACAGTGGCCCAGACCCACCTGATCTCCACCCTTTTCTATGCCTCTGCTATATATACAAACTTGTCCAAAAATAACATCACCAAACTTTCTACCTGTTACAATAGTATTGCTAGATTCATTACTGCTAGCCCTTTTAGAACCCACCATTGTCTTAACCTCAAGCAACTAGATTGGTTAGAAATCAACAACCAATTACTCTATCAACAACTAATTATCATTCATAAAACCCTTTACTTTCCTGATGCTACCCTAGCCTTACAAAACTGATTTCACCTTATAAAACCTAGCCACACTACGCTCAGCTAATAAACTCCTTGTAGCCTTAACCAAATCAAAGAATAAAGCTGGGGACTCATTATTTTCAAATTCTGTCGGAAGATCTGGAATCAACTACCTCAGGAAATTACAAACCTTGACTCTACATCCCTTTTCAAAAGACATATCAAAGAACATCTTAAAACTCAATGGCTGTGTCCTTGTGCTAATCCTGACTGAAATTACTTCTCTACTACTCCCAACTTCCCCACCTTGCCCAACTGTCCCTCTAAAAGACTTTTTTAACTTTTGACAGTATTATCTTTGAGAATGTCGCTAACATTTTTCTTTTTCTCTCCACCATGTTATCACATCTTAAATTTTTTTGTATCTAACTGCTGAATGTTGCTTACCTTGTAATTCTATTATTATCCAACTATTTTCTGAATATTGTTCTGCTTGATTTTTTTGTTTCCATTAATTTTGTATAAGTCCACCCTTGAACTTATGGTATTTTGCTAAATATTTTTAATGTTAATGATTTTGTTTACTTCATGTAATTGGAGCTTTTCTCTCCGGGCCTCTACTGAAAACGGAAATTTGTCCAGTTAGACTAGCCCGGTCAACAAATGTAAAATAAATAAATAAATAAAATAAAAATAAATAAATAGTCTGTAGAAAAAGTGGAAGATACAGACAAAAATATGTTCTGCAGAACTTAACTAGAAACACTTGCGCATCTTGTTGCTGGTTGTGATATACTCATGACTGTGGGTCTGTTCGCTGAAAGACATAATAATGAGGCAGTATTGTTAGGGGATTGTGCAAACACTGCATCATAAATGTAGCCGAGAAGAAATGGAAACATGAACATCAAATGATTACTGTGAGTTATGAAATTTTGATCACGTGATCATCCATTACCATCTGTCAAGAAAACAAGGTACTATAGTTGCAAAAAGGAGGAAAAATTAAATATTAATACAGCAACACCAATTACAGTGTCATATGTTCAGTGTGCCATAAAGTCATAAAATACCAGGATGTGCAAGCTGAAACTAGAGCAGTATAAGATAAAGGTAGCCAGATTGTTCCAGAAGTAATAGGAGTAACAGGATTTATAAAGAATTTTGAAGCATGCTTAACTATGCTGTCAGTACAGGTAACTCATGTGCTAAAGAAACAGTTCTGCTTATATTGCATTTAATGAGAAGAGCACCTCTTGGTAAACATCAAAGACTGAAGTAATACTAATTTTATGAACTTTAATCGCATACAAACTTAAGAGTTAAGTCTGTTGTTGTCAAGGTATTAGAAACTCTAAATATCTGGAGAAATTAAGAAAAACAGTGTACTGCAGTACTCAAATGTGAATAGCTAGCACTGACAGCTAGTCACTTTTTACCACTTTATTCTACAAAATTCTCAATGAAAACTACTGTTTCTCCTCAAAAATAAACTTCAGATAAGAACCCCTTCCTGTTCTTTTCCAAATAACAATGCTTCTCTACTTCAGAGATTAGCATTCCTCATAGCCAGTGCAGAAAAAGCTATCACTAAAGTAGCTGTAACAGTCTGGAAGAGCATTCTCCAAAAGATTGTGGCAGTAAGTAATTTCACTTCATTCAGAAAGCCTATCTTGCTGAGCAGTACAAGTACAGTCGCTTTAAAGAGCACAGATAAATGTCGATAAGAATCAGCCACTCACTAAACTAAACCAAAATATCTGTTAAGAATACAGATGATAGCAGTCTGTCCACCAGATATACTTTGTGTAACTGTAAGTGCTACTTTAAGAAAACTTACAACAATCTTTGTAGTACTGCATGTAAATTTAAAACTCAAGTATGGTTTGAGTACACTAACCTGCACCTGCTTTTCTTATGAAATATATATGCAAATGATGGACTAACCTACTATCATACTTAAAGTATTGTATAGTGTTTTTCTCCACTGTATTCTTGTCCCACCTACTTAAAAACAATGTATTCAAACATTACACCAGTTACTTTCCCACTAACTAAAAGTATCCCCTTAAAGCAACCATGTTTACAGTGCACAATCTCCATGCAACTCTTGCATATTACTACAAGTTGTAGATTTTGTATAAACAGTTTGTGATGACATATACCCTTATTGTCATAATGGTTCAGATGACTTTTATTAAAAAATTGTTACTTTGCTGAGATGATTACAGGAGTTGTACAGTTAGTCCATTATCATACCAATGTTGCTGTAGCTGCACTGTTAATTGTTCTTTGTAATGTTATTAGTGTTGCTGCAATTTCTTTCAAGTCATGGATAGAGTCTTTGGACTCGTTTACTTATCTAGTTAACAGATGTAATGTGAATTTTAATAAAAATAGATGGTTACTACTAAGATAAGTGCTGAGATATCTTCTGAAAACTTTGTACATACTGTGTACAGTCCCACTCACAACAGGTAAGTTCGGGGAGTGGACAACATACCTGACTATCAAACAGTTCCTCACATATCATCTAAATTTAATCATGAAATTCCTCAGTTTATTACTATACATAACGTCTCAAATTGTGTCACAGTGAGCATCCCTGAAAATGCAAAAAATTCTTTAAAACCTCCTTTTGATATAAAAATGTATTTTTCCCAGGGATGTCTTGTAATGCATAATGAGGTTGTCTCTCCTATCCTCTCATTGTAACATGGGTAATGAACTATGATGCTGGAATGCATGTGTAGTTTTGCAGTAAATATGATTTTTAAGGAAGAGATGAATAATATTAAGATTCATGAGAAGCAGCTGCACATGCTAACAAATTGATTAATTTGAATAATTTAGTAATGAGAAGTTCGGAGAAGACAAATTTTAGCTTGTGACACGTCAAAAGACTTTTGACAGCATAGTAAGCAAAACTACAAGTAGATGGTGCTGTTATAGAAGTTGTACACAACCCATAATGCCATTCAAGCACAAAGTGGTGAAACAGAATGGAAGAACTTAGTGACTGACTGGAAAATGTGTAACACCAATTGTTTACAATCCAGGATAAGGTTCACAAAAAGAACTTGAGGCAGGTTTGGGTTTTGGAGGGAGAAGAAACTGGATCTGTTGGAGTTTATGAAACTAGGATATCACAATGGATGGCTTGACAGAATTCTTACTGGGAATTGAAGAAACATGTTAATTGTCATTGACGGAGTCAGATAGGTTATATGTGAAAGAATTATTTTGGTGCAGTTAGTGATGTGTAAAAAAGATCAGGTGTTAACAATTATGGCAACCACAGAAAAAAATACAATGGCAGGTTGGATAGTTTCTGGATCATGATTACTTAGGTGCAGCTTTCCATTAAAGACTACAGTTTGTGGATGCTATGTGGACTGAAATTTAATTTGTAGTTTCCTGCAATGGTAAAGATGTTTTGTACTAATAGAATGTTAGCCAGCTCTTCTTTTGTGTTAGTAAAAGTTAAGTTAAAGGAATTGCCAGTTTATTGACTTATTTATTTTATTTTACAGTTTGATATCAGGCAAGTGAGATGGACTGATGACCATTTTCAGCCACAACCTGGTACAAGAGTACAATTAAAAAAGTTGAAAAAAAGTGCAATAAAAAGTATGCAAAGTGCAGTAACAAAAGAGCAGAATTTATCTTGGAACATTAATAAAAAAAAATGTATAAAAATAGTTTAGTAATGTACATACAGTTGCAGCAAGTATCATAGCAGTGTATTTATATAGAGCTAGATGTCCTGACTGAAATCACTGTTGCAGTATTACAAACAAATGGTATTCTCACAGCTGACATTCGGCCTGGCTACCAGACCTTAATCTTGCATGGGTCATTTGTCTGATGTGTGTCCTCATCTTGTAACCGTAGGGGTATATAGGAGGCTGTATGAGCATAGATCTTTAGACTCTGTCTCTGGCAGACCAAATGCAGGTCATGTATGCCTTGGACTGATTGTTGTCTAGTTATTGATACTTTAGCTTTTTAAAAAACAGATAAGTGCCCCATTGGGAACCTTCCTTTACTAACCTAAATTGTTTTGTTATGTCTGTATTAGATGTCAACCAAGAGAGAGTGTGACTGCAGTAGGCAAATCCTATACAAAGATCTTCATACCCTGTGTCTCTTCTGCCTCGTCATGGAACACGACTACAAGTCTTGTTCCATTTGCTAATCCTTTGTGCCAAAAACATTGCAATCCCATCTGTTTTCACTTAACCCTTTCTTGAAGACCCAGTGTTTGAAATATTTGGCCCACTCCAAGATGCCGGATCTAGCTTCCCCAGATGTACCTCCATCCCACAAGATAAAGCTCAGGAGACCTAGACTGATACTTGGTCTACCCACTCTGATTGTGACATACCTGCTGACGTTCGAACATGCAAATGTCAGACTCCTCCTGTGATGCCCTCTACCTTGACCCTGCCCGAAGTTGGTATGGTGCATTATAGGTCCTTGTGACTGAGGGAGTTACCTCTACAGAGAAGGGAGAACCACAGATCATTATTTCAGAGAGTCAAGAAGGCATCCCACAGATTCTAGTTAGGGAAGATATCCCTGGTAAGATAATTGAGGTATGTCAAGGGTCTGAACAGCCCTGCTTGGTTCAGGTGGTTGTCACACTACAGAAAAAACAAAAAAACTAAGCATGTCTATTCTCTTCGCCTATCTCAGCAGAAGAAATGGATGGACTTTGCTGAAGGCCAGCTCAAGGCCGTAATAGCTCTGAAACCACCTTCATTTTTTGCCCATCCTCTAGCTCAAAAAATTACTGTGGATTAATCAATCTCCCTTTGAAGATGAAGTAGCCTCTGACTCTAACCATTCTGTGGCCTACTCCTCTCATATCCACTCTCCTGGGCAAATTCCTTTTGATTATGAAGACTCAATCTTCTCTCACTCTGCTGTGGTAGAAGTTTCATTTGGGGAGGCAACTAATGAAACATTTTGAGTGGAAGTCTAGACAGATTACAGAGGTCTAGAAAAGCTAGTACAGCCTTTTGGAAATGGGCTCCCCTACCCCTTCTCCTCTCCCTCCAGTTTTGGAGGTCTTTTTGGATGCTTTCCAGTCTGCGTCTGCTACCCCAGTTCACAACTTGGTGACCTCCAAAAGGCCATTCAGATTTTTATAAAGTTCCAGATGAACTTAAGTTCTTTTACAAAAATCCTGTGATAGACACTTCATGCGGTTACTAAAGGTTAATAAACCTTCTAAATTTCTTCCGAGTGCCAGTGCCCTCCCTTCAGACAAAGAAAGTAGGGCATGGATAGCTGGAGGAGGGGGGTTTATACCTCCTCTACTGTGGCATTCCGGGCTGTTATCTATACTCAACTCCTTAAGCAATGTAGTGGTGGATTCACAAGGATCAAATTCCAAACAACAAATATATTTGCTTAGTTAGACTTTTCAGGTAACGAGACGCAGTATAAAATGTAGTTTATGATGCTGTTGCGGCCTCTGCCAGAGCAGCTGCTACTGGCTGTGTCATTTGCAGATATGTATGGTTGCGTAATTAACCCATGTCAGAAAACTTCAAAACCAGTTGGTTATCCTTTAGACAAGAACCTTTTATTTGATCTACAAGAAGCTAGCATATTTAAAGCTCTAAAAAGAGCAAGGTAAAATAACTAAAATAGCAAACAGATTCTACAAACCTCTGTACTTAGATACCAGAGGAATTACCCAGCCAAACCCACTTCTTTTAGTAGAAGGGACTCCTGACCTATTCCAAGGCATAAGAAGGCATCCACAGATAGATTTCCAGAGAAACCACAGATGTTTTTCCCCATCTGGGAGGTCTCCCTTTGGGGAAAAATCACTGTGACTCTGTACAATTCACCACTCCCACCCCTCTGTCCTGTCCAGCCCTGCCCCTCTCTAAAAGGCTCTCTCAGTCAGACTCGTGCTACGAAAAGATTACTTCAGACCACTGGATAACTTCTGTCATAAGGAAGGATTACACCTTGTGTTGGAAAGAACTCCATCCAGTGGTATACCCCCCTTCCCTTCAACAAAATTCATCTGCTACTATCCATACTCCAAGAATTAAAGGCACGAGATGCTATAAAACCAGTGACACCCCCCCCCCCCCAAATTCGTAGGAAGGAATCTTTATTCTAGACTTTTCCTAGTTACAAGAACAAATATGGGCAATAGATTCACAGACTGTTACTAGACTGACAACTCGGTGGGGGGGGGGGGGGGTTCCTAGCCAAGTTTTCCCAAAAGAATAATGATGTCCTGTATCCAAATAGGACATTAACGGCCAGGCATTTGTAAGCTACCTCTGTTCATAAGGGACATGGGTGCCAGGCCCAGTGTAAATTTTCTATTCCCCATCCATCTGTCTTAGTTGTGCTTCAACTTGGTAAAAGAAGAACTCAGCTTCACATGGATGGGAAGCCTGTTCCATAGGAGGGGCAGTCTCTAGGACACGTATCTGTCTCTCCAGCATATTCTGTTTAAGTTACTGACAAAATTCAGGTACCTATACTTCCAAGTATGTAGGAGATTCATAAGTGTGGGGTTTGCGATTGCCTTGTAAGCCAGGCATAGATCTCCCCTCAGCAGTCTATAGGAGATATGTTTGTTATGCCGTGTACCTTTTTGTAAGGAGCATTTGAGGTTGCTCTAGTTGCTGCATATGCCTGGTCAGATACATACTCAAAGGGAGCATTGTACTCTATGATTGGTCTGATAAGGGTAGAATACAGTGGGATAATGACCTGTTTGGACCTAGATGCCAAGCCATTACTTATAAGTTGCACAACATAAAATTGCCACACAGTGGTCAAAGGTAAGGCTACTGTCTGTGTGTACTCAGATCCTTAGGACTGTATTATCATCATCATCCCCCTTTTTCCCATTTTTTTTTACATGGGGTTGGGGTGTCATGTTAACTGTCACCATCTCTCTTAATTCAGTGCCACACTCCTGTCTTCTTCAGCACTCATGCGACTGTCGCAGATCTTCTTTCACACAATCCATCCATCTCTTTGATGGACATCCTTGCTACCTCTTACCTTCTTCCTGTCTGGCCCAAATCTTCCTCACCAGATTGTCTTTTGCTTTTCTGCACATGTCCAAAGCACTGTAATCTGTTCTCTTAGATCTTTTTTGCAATTGGAGCTACTTTGGCTTTTGCTCTTATGTCCTCATTTCTTCATCTGTCCCACAGTGTGCATCCTACCACCCTTCTCAGGCAGTTCATTTCCAACACCTCTAACTTCTTCAACTGTTCTGCCTTTACTTCCCAGGTTTCTTTACCATACAGTAGTACTGGTCACACCATTGTCTTGTACACCTTGCTTTTCAGCTTCTTTGGCATTCTTCTGTCATAGACTACACTTGATACACTATGCCAGTTAGCTGCAGGCCCTCTGATTCTAGCTTTGACTTCTTCATTCATACTTCCCTTCTCCTCAACTACCCCTCCCAGATACTTGAAGCTGTTTACCTGTTCCACTATCTTCCCTTCTGTCTCTATTCTCAACTTCTTCTGATTTCTCCATTTGCTTCCATTACCACTGTCTTATCTGTGCTTAGTTTCATCCCATGTGCCTTCGGTGCTGCATTCCATTTTCTATCCTTTGCTGACATTTTTGCTCAAAGTCTGCCTGCAATGCCACATTGTCTGCATACAGCAGCTTTGTTGATTTTTCCCCTCATCAGTTTGCTAATGTAGTCCATCACCAGTATGAACATCAGTGGGCTCAGAGCTGAACCCTGGTGTACACTCACTCCCACTGGGAACCCTTCTGTGAGGCCAAACACTGTTCGTACTTGAGTCATTGGGTCCTTGTACAGTGGTACTCATTTTTTATATCACAAAAACCTGGCATTTTAACAGGGGTGTGTAAACTTTTTATATCCACTGTACATAGCCTGCACTAATTCTACCAATGATTCTGGGACTTCAGACAACTGCAGCTACTCAAATCAGCTTTCTTGGGACCTCGTCATATGCTTTCTCCAAGTCTAGGAATGCCCAGTTAGACTCTGTCCTCATCTCTAGCTTCTTCTCAAGTATCTGTCTCATTGCAAACTTCGAGTCAGTTGTGCTGCATCCTGATCTGAAACCGAACTGCTCATCTCCCATCTTACATTATACTACTCTGCATATCCATTTATCAATCACCCTCTCCAGAAATTTCATGCAGTGTGATAGGAGTTTGATGCCTCTGTACTGCCCACAGTTGTGGATGTCTGCTTTATTCTTGAACACTGGCATTAGTATGCTTATTCTCCAGTCATCTGGAGTATGCCTTTCTCTCCAAACTGCTATGAGTACCCTCAGGAGCCATTTATCCCGTATCTCACCCAGCATCTTTATCATATCCTAACCTTCTAACCTGTGGAACTTGTTTACCTTGCTTACTTATGTAATCTCTGTAAATAGTCTGCAGTATGTAATGCTGGTATTATGTAATGCTGTATCTGCTTACCCTTGGAGCTTTTCTCCCCGGGCCTCCGCTGAAAATGGACATGCATCCAGTTGGACTGTCCCGATCAACAAATGTAAAATAAAATAAAATATCTACTGTAACCTCATCTGCACCTGTTGCTTTCCCTGACTTCATTTTCCTTAGTGCTGTTCTTAGTTCTTCTAGGCTAGGCTCCTCTTCTTCTCTCATTGTAGGCTTTTTCTGGGGCAGTATAGTTTCTGTGGGGTGTTCTTCATTCAGAAGCTGCTGGAAATACTCCTTCCATCTGCCTTTGATGTTCTGTGGACTGGTGAGCAGGTTGTTGTTGGCATCCCTTATGAAGGGTGTCTGACTATCTTCTTTATCTTTCTGTCTTTGCCGTGCAACCTGATATAGTTTCTTTGTACCATTTACTGAGTCACTTTCCAGAAGTTGGTAGAGTGCCTCCAATGCCCTATTCTTTGCTATTGCAACTTCTTTCTTAGCTTCTTTGTTAGCCAACCAGTAGTCATTCCTGACCTGGTCAGTCTTTTCTATCTTTCACTTCTTCCTGCACTCCTCCTCCTTTCTTTTCATGACTTCCTGGACTTCTGCATTCCATCACCAGCTTTCTTTATGCACCTTATTTCCATACCTGGCTCAGCCATATATCTTTTCTGTAGTCCTAACACATGCTGTTTTTAGGTGCTGCCATTCTTTTTCATTTCCACTTATTTCCTCCTCTTCTTGGGGTTCTAGAGCCCTGAGTAATTCTTTGAGCTGCTGTACTTTCTCTCCAGTCAATGTCCAGGTCTTCAGCCTAGTCTCTGCTGACCTAGGAGCCTTCTCTTACCACTTCTTGCAGCTGATTGTGGCAACTAGTGGTTTATGCTGTGGTCCAACTGTTTTGCTGGGGATGACTTTGCAATCATGGATTCTACCCCAGTGCCTTTTCCTGGCTAGGAGGAAGTCTACCTGAGTTGTGCATGTTGGCTATTCTTGTATATGATCTTGTGACTGTCTCTCTTTCTGAACTATATGCTACTATTAAGCCATTTGCCAGCCAGAAGTCTAGAATTGCTTCTCCTTCGTTATTCCTGTTGCCCCACCCATATGGACCTAGGCAGTCCTCATATCCTGTTCTGTCTGTCCCGATATATACATTCAAGTCACCCATTATCAACACCAATTCATGTTGTCTTGCTTTATCTAGTAGTTCCTGCAATTGCTGTCTGAATGCACTCTTTTCCTCACAGTCACAACCCTGCTGTGGGGCATAGGCCAAGAGTATGAATACTGCCCTATCATTACACTGGAGTCTGATTGCCACGAGTCTGTCATTAATTCTGAGGATATCCCTCACTGCCTTCTGAAGCGTCGCTCTCACTACAATTCCTACACCATTACTAGCCTGTCCCCCTCCTGAGTAGTAGAGTCTGGATCCCAGGCCAAGTGGCTTTGCTGCACTGCCCTTCCATCTTGTCTCTTGGATACATAGGAAGTCCATCCTCCTCCGTATCATCATGTCATCCACATCCAAACTGCGTCGTGTCAGTGAACCTACATTAAGCGTAGCAATTCTCAGTTCATGTTTGGCAGGTTGGTTGGTTTTACGCCCAGCTTTCATAGGTTAGTACTAGGCTAATGGCCCTGGAGCCAACACAAGCCTAGCCCAAAGGCATACCCACTTGTCCTATTGCTGGACCTTAGTTCCTTGTACCCCTATCGAGCAAGGCTGTTGAAATGATCCCTGGAGTGAATTTCCTGTTACCCATCCACTCATCAAGATTTTTCTTGAAGAGGGCCAGTGAGGTGCTCTACTAGACTTGAATAGGGAGTTTATTCCAGAGTATGGGTAGTCTCTGGGTTAGGAACCTGTCCCTCCAGCAGGTTCTGTTTATTGTGGTGATGAGTTTGAGATCTTTGGACAGTGTGGTACGGAAGGATTGGGTCTTTTTCAGATGAAGCATGTCTAATAACACTGGGTCCGACATGGCTTTGTATGCCAAGCAGAGATCGCCTCTAAATAGGCAATATGGGATGGAATATAGCTGTAGTTTTTTGAGTCTGTCCATATAGGGCATATGTTTGAGTCCTAGGATCCTCTTTGTGATTAATTTCTGTGGCCTCTCCAGTTGTTGCAGGTGTCTAGTGAGGTACATACCAAATGAGGCATTGTATTCTATAATAGGTCTAATGAGGGATGAGTAGAGAGGGATTATGACTTCTTTCTTCCTGGATGAGGTGTGCCACATAGAAAGACATTCTAACTACAGTGGCCACATGGTTGTCAAAGGAGAGGCTGCTGTCCACTTGTGTTCCTAGATCTCTTATCACACCTTGGGAGCTGAGAGGGCTACCATCAGTGTGTTAGTTCGTGGGTACCGAGTTTTTTCCGAGGGGAATGACTATGCACTTTTTGGCATTGAGCTTAAGACCATGGTTCTGGCACCAGTCGTTGGTGTCTGTGAGGCCTTTTTGTAGGATGTTGACATCAGGTTGAGAGTCAATGATGGCTCCCAGTTTGCAGTCATCTGTGAACTTGGTCAACCAGAGTCCTTTGGTGTTGGCCTGAACTTCAGAGAAGTATATACCAAACAGGAGAGGACCCAGGACCGATGCTTGTGGGACTCCACCTGTGACTGCCTGGTAGTCTGATTTGGATTCCGCTACTTTCACTGTGTGGGTTCTGTCCATGAGCTAGTTGGCAACTCATCTTATGATGTAGGGGTTGATGCCTAGGTTGGTGAGTCTGTCAGTGATCCCTGAGTGGGAGATGGTATCAAAGGCCTTGGCCAGATTGAGGTAAGCTGTATGGACTGCCTTGCCGTCATCGACCACTTTGGTGACAGATTCGAAGAAGTCTGTCAGGTTGAGCAGACATGATTTGCCCTTCACAAACCCAAACTGTGAGGGATCCAGGGTTTGAAGGTTCACAATATCCCTCTTTATGAGGTCCATAATGATGTGTTCCATGGCCTTACAGATCAGGCTCATCAGGCTGATGGGGTGGTAGTTTCTTGGGTTAGTAGTTGCTTCCCCTTTGTGGAGGGGAATGACTGTAGCGGTGCGCCATTCAGTGGGAACAAAGCCTGAAGTGAGGCTGTGGTTGAACAGGGCACTCAGGTGAGGTGCCAGTTTCCTTTGTAATTTATATAGCAAGCAGCCAGGTATATTATCAGGTCCCAGAAGCTGTATTTTTGGCTTTGGATAGTTCAATTTCTACCTGAGCAGCCGTGATATTGGGGATTTGGCATTCCTTGGGTATTGGGATGGGCCCTTTTGGGGGTGAGGGGTGGTAAAGTTTTCATTAAACCTGTCTGCCACAATGTTGGCAATATCTGTTGGTTCAGTATAATTGGTGCCGTTGTGCAGAAGCTCAGAGCACCCCTGCATATTGTTATGCAGGTTCTTGACATAACTATAGAATGCCTTGTGGTTATCTTTAGCATCTGTTGTAATTTTTTTTTTAATAAGTAGCTTTGTAGGCTTTGATTAGGGATCTCAGTTTTTTGCTGAGACTTATAAGGGAATTTTTCCAGTCTTGGGACTTTGCCCTTTTCTGCAACAGTTTTTTTTTTCTTCTGTTGTAGAGTTTGTTAATGGCAGGGGACCACCAGATTGGCTTCCTTTTTTTGGAGGACTTAATCTTGGTTCTGTTAGGTATGGCCTGAACCATGCACTTGTGTAAATGCTCATACAGGCCTTGATGTATGATTCAGCAGCCATACATCCTTTCCCTGTTTGCGTGGGTGACAGGAAGTTTGCCACTTCTGTCTTTAGAAGCACATAATTGGCTTTGGAGAAGTTTTTCACTGTGGTTTCGTTCAAGAGGGGTGAGGGTGAGGTTTGGATATCGATTGTGATTAATTTATGGTCAGATCTGACAAGGGAGGAGTTGATCACTGGTGTAGAGCAGCAGTCCCTCATGTTTGTGATGACCAGATCAAGAATGTTTCTACCTCTGGTGGGGGTGAGAATGAGTTGGTCTAGGGCGTTCAATGAATTCCAGAAATTGTTGGGCAAATGAGTTGGAGCAGGAATAGTTTTCCCAATTAATGGAGGGGTAGTTAAAGTTTCCCAGTATAGAGGTATTGAGTTGAACCTAATGCTTTCCAGAGTGTTCAGGAATGTGGAGTGGGAGTCTTGGGACATTGTGGGGGATCTATAGCAGGCTACAACCTGGATTGCCATTTTATTCAGTGTTAGTTGTACCTGCAGTATCTCTGACGCTCAACTAACCTCAAAAGGGCTATCTTCTGTGACCTACTATACAGAGGCACAATCAACTAATCTAAAAGGGTGGCAAAAGCCAAATACACTCTGGCTAGGCTTATAAATGCCCTAGGGCAGATAGCCTAGTATCAACCTATAGCTTATTAATCCAGGGCTGCTGGGCTTTATGGCAGGCACACACTGGCCAATAGGGGCACATGTACCACTCCAAATGTTAGCAAGGGTCCCTGGCGTAGGTCAGAGTAGGCCGGGCCCTCAACCCACTTATCACCGCTAACTACCCATGCCCATTTTGACGACATTAGTCAACATGACCGAATATACTGTCGAGTGGCTAGCCCTGCCATGGCCTGCAGTCTGTGATCCATGTTATCCTATCTTGAGGATACTGCGCACCACAGTAGATGCCCAAAGCGGTTGGTCTGTACAACTCTTCCCCCTATAGGACACCATGTAAAGTCTGCTGCTGCCCACAGCTCTATTCATTGGTGAGTTTGAGACGGAAACACAGCATGTTTTTGGATGTGGGAGGAACCCCAAGGAAACACAGGGAGATCATGCAAACTCCAAACAGGTATTGGTTGGAGGTCAGGATCGAACCTTGTGCATGGGAGGCAAAGACCTTAACCATTATGCCAAGTGGTCTCAGATCCATAGGAGTGTGTTACCAACATGGTAATTAGCTAGGATGGTTGACTTCCCAAAGGGTACAGTTATGCTTTTCTTAGCACTGAGTTCCAGACCATAGCATTGTCACCATTTGTTAGTCAGAGATAGACCTTCTTGAAAAATGCTAGTGTCTGCAGGGGAGTCGATGATAACCCCCAGCTTGCAATTATCTGTAAATGTACTCAGCCATAAACCTTCAGCATTGGCTTCCATTTTAGAGAAATAGATGCCAAAAAGGAGCAGGCCCAGTACTGAGCCCTGGGGGACTCTGCTAGTGACTGGCCTCTTGGTGGAGGTATCCTCACCTATTTTGACCTCCTGGGTCCTGTCAGTGAGCTAGTTAGCTATCCAGTGGGTGATAAAAGGATTTGTCCCTAAATTAGTGAGCTTGTCTGTAATGCCTGAGTGGGGTATTATATCAAAAGCCTTGGCCAGGTCAAGGTAAGCTGTGTGCACAGTCTTACCTTCATCCAATGCTTTGGTGACCCTCTCAAAAAAAGTCCACCAGATTTAATAGGCATGACCTTCCTTTAACAAAGCAACTGCGACTTCCTTTAACAAAGCAACTGGGATGGGTCCAGTGTTTGCAGGTTACCTATGTCCTCATTTATCATGTCAATGATGATTCTTTCCATGGCCTTACATATGAGGCTGGTAAAACTTATGGGCCTGTAGTTACCCAGATCAGTGGTTGGACCTGCTTTGTGCAGGGTGTGTGATGACTGTAGCCATCTTCCATTCCTTGGGCCAAAAACCTGAATGAAGGCTCCAGTTGAAAAGTGATTCAAGTGAACCAGAGAGACAATGTTTCATGCTATTTATTAAACAACCTGGGATGTTATCAGGGCCCATTGATGCAGTGTTTTTGACCTTGGAAAGTGGATTGATTAGCTGTTCCCTATTAATCATTGGGAGGTGTAGGTCAGTATGTTTATATACCTTTAAAAAGCTTTCCATGGGCTTGCACAAGTGTATAAATACTGAGCACGTGAGCTTGACTGCCATTTTGTAGATGTAAGCATGCCTGTGTGTGTAGTCTGCAATCAGTTTGTTTATATTTAGTACAGCTGCTATCCATCCTGATGTTTCTGTGTAATAAAGCATCTAAGCGAACTACTCCCGCCTGTTTGTCTTCAATTATAAACCAAGAAGAGCGACATGGTGTCAGAATGGGGTCCAGATTCAAGACCAAGAGGTACTCAGTTAATTGTGGAGGAATATAGAGGAATGGATCATCCTTACTGCACATATAACTTGCAAAAACAGGTCAGAAATGAATTTCAGATATCAAAATGCTTAATGATTTCTTACTCAAAAAATATAAAATGAAGCACTCAACACTCAAAACGAATTTCTAGTTAAACAAAAAGGCCAAAACTGTGACATTTTAATAAAAATATTTGAAATAGTTATGAAAATGTTTGAAACAATGTCTGAATCGCAAAAAATAACCACATTTTTTCATTATGAGCTACATTTTCACATTAATTAAAGCTATTCGAGATATCTGAGGCATACAAAGTGTTTGCAGGTTTGTGCATTTGAATGTTATTACAAGTACTGGCTATGTGTGCATGTTTGTATATAATTACAAGGGGGCCTGGATTGCATTGTGTTTTACTATAATTTGTTGGCATGGCTGAAGGATTTCGTAGACCAGCTCCTCTTGTATTTGATAGTAATATTGCAGAGAATTGAAGAGTGTTTGAGCAAGAGTACGATATTTTCATACAAGCTGAATTTTCTGGCAAAGATGCACGTAGAAAGGCATTTCTTCTGCTTAATTTAGCTGGTTCAGAAGCGGCAGAAGGAGAGCATTTATTTGTGAGTGCACCTGCTGTGTTTTAAGGAGAAGGGGAACCGTCATATAGTGGTACCGGCTGAGTCAAGGAAAGATCCGAAGTGCTTAAAATGTAAATTTAGGGAATGTGTAACCTCCAAATGAATATTACAATGGAAATGCACTTACTTTACACACAAGATCAAAAGCCTGGTGAAACCTTTGCAACATATATAACTGACTTGAGAAACAAGGCTACAATGTGCAGATTTGGTGATTTAAGGGATGAGTTGATAAAAGACAAACTTGTGTGTGGTATTAAAGATGATGCTGTGAGAAAGATTTTTGCTTTGTGACAGTGATTTGACTTTGAATAAGGTCATTGAGATTTGTCAGATATATGAGCTTACAGAAAAGCACACAAATATGCTTACAAATGAGAAATGCATGCTTCCAGTATCTTCTAGTGTTCATGTTGATAGTATGCACCATGTGGTTAAAAGAAAGAGGCCCAAGCACATGGCAGCAACTGTGAACCCTGTAATACTCCCTGGTAAACACCGTCGCTTTCTAGAAAATTCCAGAGTGCGCATAGTCTCAGCAAAGCACAAGGGGTGAAACTCAAAAGAATGTGCCTGTACCCAGTTTCATTGCCAACTGTGATAATTGTGAAGCAAATCATGAACCCAAAAGAGAAATGTGCTTAGCTTTTGGTCTGCAATACCACAAATGCAATAAGGGGAATCTTTTCAGAAAGGTTTGTAAATCAAATAAGACTCATTATTTTATTAAGAGAGCATTCAAAGAGACAAGTTGATCTGTTAGAAAGCTGTGACCCTAATTTTTATGTTGATGGTGTGCCCCTGCTTAATGAAACCATCAGTGTGCAGTAGATCTATGGGCAAAGAATGAGGTATTATGTACTATTCAGATAAATGAAAGACCCATAGAGCTCAAAGTTGACACAGGTTCAAAGTGCAATGTTATGTCAGCAGAAGCATTTGCTAGAGTATGTGCTGATGAGAAGCTCAGTTTGGCAAAGTGTGTGAAGCTTGTTGCTTATGGTGGTGAAGAAATTCAAACTGAAAATTCAGTAAGTAAGATTGCTTTGATGGCCATCCTTGGCTGATAAAGTGGTTGAGTTTCTGTAAAACAGAATCTGAGGTTGTATAATTTCTAAGCTCACCAAGACGTGTGGAAGAATAATTTCTCACTTCCATGACTTCAAAATCAAGTTTCTCATTCACATGCTGTTCTTTGGTATTTCTGGGTGATTTGGGTAATATATTGGCAAGATAAAGAAGGTTGCCTTTTGTGTAAACAAGATTGAAATTATATTTCTTCAATGTTAGCATCATACATTGAAATCTGGCAGGAGCTGTATGCATAGGCTTTCTCAGAATAGTGACTAGAGGTTGGTGGTATGTTTTGATCTGGATAGGTCGACCATAAATATACTCATGGAACTTCGAACATGCAAACACAATTGCCAAAGGCTCTTTCTCTATCTGAGCATACTGCATTTTAGCTTGGGTTAGAGTTCTGGATGCATAGGCAACAGGTTGACCCTCTTGAAGAATGACTGCACCAAGACCAAATTTCGAAGCAGCACAGAAAAAAGTCACTGGTTTGTGAACATCATAATATCTGAGAGTTGGTGGACTGGCAATTCTCTGTTTCAGGACATCAAATGCTTTCTGCTGGTGTTCCAACCATGACCAGGATACATCTTCATGTGTCAATACTCTAAGAGGTGCGGCTAGTTGGCTCAAGTCTGGAATGAACTTGCCTTGGTAGTTAACCATGCCAAGAAAAAGTTGCAGGGCTTGAACATTGTCTGGAGCTGGCATTTTGAGAACAGCAGTTTGCTTTAAAGGATCTGGTCATAAGCCTGAACTGGTAAATAAATGACCAACATAAATAACTTCTCTTATTTGGAATTTGCACTTCTGCGGATTCAACTTAAGATTCACTTGACGTGCTCTTTCCAGAACTTTCTTGAGGTTTCTGTCATGTTCTGCTTCACCATTAATTCCTACTAAAATATTATCTACTAGAATAGCACACGGATAACCCGAAAAAATGTGCTCCATTGCATGCAGGAAGACTTCACTGGCAGAATTTATCCCAAACGACATTCTCAAAAATCTATACCTGCCAAAAGGGGTACTGAATGCAGTTAGTAATGAGAATCTCTTGTCAATAAATATTTGCTAGAAGGAACTCTTTGCATCTAAAACAGAAAAAAACAGTGGCACTTGGCATCAAAGTTGCAACTTCTTCGACTGTGCATTGGATAATGAGTTATTTTCAGTGCTTTGTTCAAATCTCATGTATCCATAAATATTCTGATATCATCTGAGCTTTTCTTATGAGCTAGTTGGTTTGTTGACAGGACAAATTACACCTTGCTGCACCATTTTATCTAGCTTGGCTTTGACTCTGTTCTGCATAGCTACTGGAACTTTCTGGGCTGACCTGACAACTGGGCTGACATCTGGGTCTGACGTCATGGAGTACACAACTGGATGCTTGCCTGGTTTGTCTTCGAAAAGATCAGCATAGGTAGAGAAAATATAGTGGGCGAAATTAGAACAGTGGTCTTTTAAACTAACATGATGAACTTAAGTGAAAGCAGTCCCATTTTCAAACTGTCTCTGAGCCCTAATAATGATTGTACAAGCCTTTTAACCACATAAAATAAGTCGTAGCTTCTCCCAGCAGAATACCATGAAAGCATCACTGAGCCTTCGGTTTGAATTTCTTCACCACCATAAGCAACAAGCTTCGCACACTTTGCCAAATCAAGCTTTTCACCAGCACATACTCTAACAAATGTTTCTGCAGACATAACATTGCATTTTGAACCTTTGTCAGCTTTGATCTCTATGGGTTTTCCATTTATCTGAACAGTACACAGTACAAAGTGCTTCATTGTTTGCCCTTAAATCTACTGCATTGACTGTTTCATGAAGCACTAACACACCATCTACATAAAAAGTAGGGTTTACAACTTTTTAATTGATCAACTTGTTTCTTAGAAGGTTTCCTTTTAATAAAAGAATATCTCCCTTTTGATTTGCAAAACCTTTTGAAATGATTGCATTTATTGCATTTGTGACACTGCTGACCAAAAGTTAAACACTTTTACCTTTTAGGCTCATGACTTTCTCCACAATTCCGACAGTTGGCTATGAAACTGGGTGAGAGCCCATTCTTTGAGTTTGCTGACTCAATCTTATGCTTCACAGAGACTGTGCGATTTTCAGAGTGCACCTTGGAACTTGGTAGAAAGCTATGGGGTTTACCAGTGGTTGCTGCAGAGCTTACAATTGCTGCTATGTGCTTGGGCCTGTTTCTTTTAACTATGTGCTGCATACCATCAACATGAGCCTTAGAAGTTACTGGAAGCATGCATCTCTCATTTGTAAGTATATTTGTGTGCTTTTCTGTAAGCTGGTATATCTGACAAATCTCAAAGGCCTTTTTCAAAGATAAATCACTGTCATGAAGCAAAATCTTTCTTACGGCATCAACTTTAATAACTCACACAAGTCTGTCTTTTATCAACTCACCCCTTAAATCACCAATTCTGTACATTTTAGCTTTGTTTCTCAAATCAGTTGTATATGCTGAAGAGGTTTCACCAAGCTTTTGATCCTTTGTGTAAAATAAGTGCCTTTCTATTGTAATATTCATTTGGGGATTAAACATTTCTCTAAATTTACGTTTTAAGCACTCGAGGCCTTCCCTTGACTCAGCTGGTACAACTGTATGACAGTTTTCCCCCTATCCTGCAAAGACAGCAGGTGCACACACAAATGAATGTTCCCTTTCAATATTTATTTATTTATTTATTTTATTTATTTATTTTACATTTGTTGACCGGGATAATCCAACTGGATATATGTCCATTTTCAGCAGTGGCCCGGTGAGAAAAGCTCAAGATAACACAGATAGAACATAACAGATATGGCTCAAACATGTTTATAAAGCCTTCTAGTAGGTACTCACAATATAGACAGTGTGTAATAGTATATAAAAACAACAGGTTGCAGCAAGCTGTTATGAGCAAGAGATGCATACAATATTAATTTAAATAAGGCGTTGAATAAGTAGTGATTAATCAGGGTTAGTACAGGGACAAAGCCAGTCTTTAAAATACTGTTTGAGGCCTTTTTGAAGAGACGTAAAGAAGGGTCGAGGGTAATGTTAAATGGAAGTGAATTCGAAGTTTTACCAACAACATTGGCAAACAGATGGATTCTGAACCAGCTAAATTAAGCAGAATAAATGCCTTTGTGCAGTCATATTTATCAGAAAACACAGCCTGTATGAAAATATCATACTCTTGCTCAAACTCTCTCCAGTTCTCTACAATATTATTGTCAAACACAAGTGGACCTGGTTTTTGAAATCCATTTGCCATGCCAACAAATTATGCCCAAACACACTGAAAAAATGTCCCTTGTAATTATACACAAACAAGCTGTGTGTTCTTGTAATAACATTCAAATGCGCAATAAATGCTTCAAAATACTGTACTTTGTAAAATATGCTTTGAAATGCTGTATTTTGCAAAATAACTGTGCTGTAATACTGCACAAAGAGATGAACACTTCATACAACTTAATAGCTTTGATTAATGCGAAAAAGTAGTGCTTAGTGAAAAAATGTGGCAGTTTCCCTTATTTTATTCATTTTATGCAATTCGGACTTTATTTCAAACATTTCCCATAGTTATTTAGAATATTTTTGTTTATATCATAATATCGGATGTTTCTGTTACTTAGAAATTCATTTAGAGCTTTCTGAATGCCTCATTTCATATTATGTGAATACGAAATAGCTTGAGCAAGTTTTAATACCTGAAATTCATTTCTAACCATTTTTATGAGTTATACATGCAGTAGGGATGATTCACTCCTGTATATTCCTCCAATCTTAACTGGGTGCCTCTCGGTCTCGAAGATGAGTAATCTGGATACCATTCTGGCACCCTGTCCTTTTTAGACATGCCACTTCTGACACCATGTCTCTCATCTCTCTATAGTACAGATGAAGAACAGGAGGGATAGTTCATTTGCATGCCTTATTACATAGAAACACATCAGAATGGATAGCAGCATAACAAAATATAGACAAACTGATTAAGTGACAGACTACACAGACATACATGCTTAACTCTCAACAGCTTACTTCAAAGTGGCAGTCAGGCTCACACATGCTCAGTATTTATACACTTCTGCAAGCCCCTAGAAAGCTTCTTAAAGCTGTACACACATATTGATCTACAGCCATCATCCAAGTTGGTCAGGTTTTCTCACATGTCTGGAAAGCAGGTCTTCTTTGAGTATTCACAGACAACACAATGGTGATGTGATACATAAACAAGCAGGGAGGCACAAGATCGTACCAACTATTCAAACTAGCACAGAGGGACCTGGGACCATGCCACACAAAACAGGATGCCCCTGCTTGCCATATACATCCAATCACAGGACATTGTATTGGCAGACTCATTAAGCAGGGCCTTGGAGGATCCTCTGAAATTGTCCCTGAACAGACAAGTCTTCCGGGATATCCGTCATCATTGTGGACACTTCAAATAGATTTGTTTACCTCAAAAATAAACAAACAACTGTCCCTCTTTTGCACTTAGGAGCCTTTGCTTCTCAGCCTGCTGGACAGAAGGCTTCTTCTTTCAGTGGACAGGGAAGTTTCTCAATGCCTTCCCTCCACTACTGTTTATTCCAAGGTTTCTTGGAATCCAGAAAAGAAAACTATTACTAGTGGGTCCTTTTTGGCCAATACAGCACTGGTTCCTCCTCTTTATCATCTAGCCAAGGGCAAACACTGTGAACTACCACACTGCAAAAAAGCAGAAAGGATCACTGCTGCATCCCAGCCTAAGTCTGTGGATGATAAAGTTTTAGTTCCTTTCAGGCACCTGTTTTCAGACAATGTAATTAGAGTTCTCCAAGAAGCAAAGAGACCCGCCACTTGAATATCCTACATAGCTAAATGGAAGAGATTTTCTTTATGGTGCCATAGAAATAACCAGAATCCCACCAAATCAGAGACTGTTCCATCCTAAAGGTATTTGTGTGAGGTCATGGATGCAGGTTTTGGCTTACTTCTCCATAAAAGCCCACCTGTTGGCTGTCTCTGCCCCTCAGTCCACCTGTGATGTCCAGCCGTCTATTCAGACAATTTCTTGGGGAGTGCTGCATCTTAGACCACCAAGGAAGGCTGTACCCCCTACTTGGGACCACAGCTTTGTGGTAGAAAAGCAAACTCCTCCATTTGAACCAGCACCATCAGGAAATCTCAAATCCTGCACCAGGAAGACTATTTTGCTTCTGGCTCTCACTTCTACTAGGAGAGTCTGAGAGCTGTGGGCACTCATGGCCATTCCTCCCTTTCTTAATTTTCACAAGGACAGGATGACTCTGAGGGTTAACCTCTCATTCATGCCAAAAGTAGTGAACAAGCTGTCTCTTAATCTACCTACTTTCTTCCCCAACCCACAGAACAGGGGGAGGACGTCTGCACTCTCTCTACATTCACAGGCAGCTGAGGTTTTATTTGAACAAGACCAGATATGTTCATACATCACATTAGCTGTTCATCTCCTTCATGGATGCAAACCTGGGCCATCCAATATCTAAAGGAAAACATTGCAAGCTGAAACTCTAAATCCATCTCCTTTTGTTATTCCCTTCATGGCAAATCTTCGCCTTCATACCCTCAAGCTCTTTCTACCAGGATAGTGGCATCCTCTGGGGCATTTTGCAAACAGATTAATGTCAGTGCTGTATTGTAAGCTGCCACCTGGTCATCTGTACACACATTCAATAAACACTATAGGGTTGATGCCTTTTCAAGGTCCAGGGCTGCTTTTTCTAAGTTAGTCCTTTCTAGCATCTTGGACAGTTCCTGTATCAATTAACCAACCCCTGTTATGTTTCCTTCAGCTCTGGGAATTACCCATTTGTTTGGAACACTGCAACAGTGATCTCAGTCAGGACACTTACCATAACAGTAGATATCCTACTGATCACTATCGCAGTATTTCTTCCCACTGTCCACCTCTGATTTGGTAATCCTGTCTCTCTGTTTCTCTCCCACTCCCCTGTAGGTAGGACCGTAGGATTGAGAGGGATTCTTACCACTTCCTGTTTTGCCCCTCCTAGTTGAGCAGTCACACTCTCTCAGTAGTCTTCAGGTCACTGACTTGGAGGTAGTCTGAGAATCTATGCTCATACGTCCGCCACTATACCCCCTATGCTTACGAGCTGAGGTCACACGTCAGATGTATGACCCAAAAAAGATTAAGCTTTAGTAATAAGCTCATTTGTTTGGAATACTGCAACAGTGAGCAGTATGACATCAAACTGTTATAAGTTCTTACACAATAGTACTTTATTTACAAAATGTACAAGTATGAAGAATTGAAATACACTAGTGAGTAAGTAGCCAGTGTCACAAAAGCAGTTGTACTTGGGTTAAGTCTGCAGATAATGCTTAAGTTTTTTTTCCAGAAAATCCCAAGGTTTAAAGGCTTTTTACATCCTTGGGGAGGTTCAGTTCTTGAGAAGGCTTTTCCCCAATGGTAAGATTAAATCTAGGTCTAAGAAGTTTGTGTTTTTTTGGCTGTTTCTAAGAGAGTGGTACTGTTCCCTGTTTTGGAGCATCCTTTTCAAGGAGAGGAGCTTAGCCTAGTATGAGGATTTCAGATATCACAGTACTTAGTAGACAAGTGTCTTTGTTAGTAATATAAAGCAAGTTGCTTTGTTTTCTGAAGTGATGGAGACTATGTAGGGACTTCAGATTTGGGCAGTTCTGTAACTTTAGTGGATATGGAGGAAGAATCAGAAAAAGAGCAGGAGTTAAACCAAAAAGGCAGATTTTTTTGTACTGCAGCAGTGGAAAGATGACTTGAAGATTTATTTATCCACTTGACTGCAAAACATATTCAGAAATGTTTTTAAAGTGTTTTTTGTTGTATCTTATACTTGAAGATTGATTGTTCTGGAGGTAGGATTTGTGCATAATAAGATATAGTGCTGAGATTTATTTACTGAAACAGTAGAGTGGGTTGTTAAATGATATTTTGTATTTGCTATAAATTGTAATTACTAGGGGGACCTGTTCATTTTTTTCCACATTCAAATGTTTACTTTAGATGACAGGCATATGTCATGGCTGTTGATAGATATTGGTATAGTCCATAAATAAAGAAACATTTTTGTACTTTTGAACAGATACTTTGACAGGTGTTTGATATACAAAAGAGTAGCTGCACATGAGCATATCCCCAAATTTCTCTGTGCTTGTATATGTTGGGACCACCAGAGTAACAATAAAGCATATAATGGTAGATAAATATATGGTCTTGTGTATGATGCATTTTGTTTGTTTTCTTTGTGTAGTTGCAGTCACCAGGAAATGGCTTATTTATGTGATGTGAGTATGATGTAGATAACACTGTCATGATCAGTGTCCTTTAACAGTGTTTTTATCAGTAGCGATTTATTCATTCATTGAAAATGACAAGGTGGCATTGATAAAGATGAGTTATTTGTTGTTTTATGCAAGTGGGAGTGACATAATTGTTTTTATGAGTGTTGAAC
>NC_056732.1:1648269947-1648349947 GCF_019279795.1 Protopterus annectens
AGCAGTGTTCTTGGCAATAGTGGATAACACTGGCCCTCGGTAGTGTTTTTGCATAGTTACTGGAGTGTTACAATGGTAACATTGTTACAGCAGCAGTTGAAAAACTTTCTGGAGATTGGCAAAGCAGCACAAGTCTGTTTCTGGCTGCTGTTGCTACCTCTTGTTTATAAGGGAGGCTACTTCACCTCCATCCACCACTACACCAATCTCCATCTTTAAAACTAATTTAAAAAATGTTGTTGCATGTGAGGGGGTGGTTACAGGGGGCACCAGTCCCTCCCCTTACAAAATATTCAGACAATTCTGTTTGACTGTCAAGTGGTCTTGACCAAAAAAAAAGTATATTGTTTTACTGCACTTGTACAGTTACGAGGAGCACAGCGGTTATTTAAAATCATTTCTTTTCTGGTCACAGTTATGTGATGAACAGCATCATAATTGTCCTGATCCCCTGATGGGGGTTAGTTTTAGCAAACAAGTCCAAACGATGTAAAAACGAAAACAAAATGAGGGTTGACTCAGGATAAACCAGTTCCACTAAAATCTTTAATATTAACGTGCAGCCGCGACAAGAAATAAATTACACAGTTAGTACACACTACTAAGCACTTTCGTCCAGATACACCAGACTTCATCAGAGTTGTACACATACATTCCTAGCAGCATTAAATAACCAATTCAATTATTTAATTAATTTTCAACCAATCACTGCACCTGAACGAAACACCTTTAAATGTGTATACATTATATAACCACAAAACTTGATAATTTTCTGTATTAAAATTAAAATGTCATAGATCTTAAATTTCATTTATTATAAAATAACATGTCATTTTTAAAAAAGTATAATTAAATATGAGAAATAAATACACACATTTCTAAGAAATACTTTCAAAACTAAAGTCCACCACATCCAAGTTATCTACTTCCTCGTGTAATGGTTTTGGCATTAAAATTGTTACAGATGTTAACACTGGTTAACTCACAACCTGAAAATGCTGGAAATTTTGTCGTTGAGGCCTGGAAAAACAGACACATTCTGCCTCAATTGCCAAACTAATTCCTTAAATTCAAGCAGGTTCTCCACATCTCCACCGCTAATGTTCCTCACTACTTTGTCAATGACAAAAAATACAAATTGTTTGCATCCTTCATACTATGTATGATACCTACTGAAGGTTTGTTTGTGTCTTTCGGCTTTTCCCTGTTAAGGGTTGCCACAGCGGAACTCCGGTACGCTAATAATTGGCAGTAGATTTTTACGTGCTGGCTTGCCGGGCCTAACGCACAACCTTCAACGAAGGAACGCCCATTCACGCATGTCGACACAGAGAAGACGCTCTAACTGAGAATCGAATGGGCAGCGTCTAACTGTGAGGCGACAACGCTACCGCAGTATATGATACCTACTGAAGGTGCTAGTAGATTTTTGCTTCTTAATGTCAAACAAGTGTTCTGTTATTCTTTCAGCTTTCTTTTGGTTTTACCAACGTAAAATGCAGTGCCCCCCAGAACTGTCACAATTACATCTCCCTGGTCAAGCGGTAGTCCTATCAAAATCTTCCACTGTGATGTAGGTTCCTTCATGGATAAACCTACAGCAACGACAACACCCACATACATTCATACACCCAAATCTACATTCAGTGTGCTTATTGATTGTGTTCATTTCCAGTAAATTTTTAATAGATTCATCCTTCTTAAACAATTTTTGGTACCCCACTTAGCAACTCTTTCATGTCTGGGTTAGAAACCAACTTGCAGTTATTCTGGAAAGAACCAGTGTATCTGTACAAATCACTGCTATCTGGAATAATAAATGGAACTACACCCAACGTCGATACACCTCTAGTCTCAACTAACCCTACAGGTAGGGACTTCATTATAACCTGGTCCCCTTTTAGTGTTAAAATTGGTGCAAATTTACCATGTTGTTCCCTTAAAATCTCACTCTTAACTTCATGCAACAAAAATGTTGGATTACCCCCCCTCACTACAAATTGGGTACATAAAAACTCTTACTTCCTTCTCAAAAACATCATCTGCAGTGATTAATCTAGAGGAACGGACTGTTTGCCCTTTAACAGTTCCTCTGTCTTGGTATAGGTGGTGATAACTAGTGTAATATGAATACGAGTTGGAGAATGTTTCTTTACGATAAATCAACAAAGTATAACTCCTCAACTCTGTTTAGTAATAGTTACATCCAAGTAGTTGATTTGATTTGCATCTGTGGGATGTGTACACTTTAACACTTCTGTAGATTCTTCTAGTAAACTCAAAAAACTTGCCATTGTTCTACAGATCCCTTCCAAAAAATCTGTATATCGTACAAAAATCTATAGTGAGCATGTGACAAGGGGGCAAATTTAGATGTCAACACATTAATCTCCTCCCATTTGGCATCTCAGTTGTTATGGCTACATATTACCCTAAAAGCTCTGCTAAGCATTATTCCATTTTTTCATCCATGTTTTGGCATTCTAAACTGCTGCTTGAACTAAATGTTGTAGCATATTCTTGCATCTGTAAATATGCATATGTTTTGTAGCATGTTCATGTATCTGTAAATATGTTTTGTTCATTTCTCATGGTATCCTTTTTCACGCAAGTTCTGCCTGCAAATGGTTCGTTGAGATCCGTGCACTACCCCAGTAAATAAAAAGAAATCATTCAAGGGCAAAGCTGAGAATGGAAAATGTTCATGAAAGTCTACCACTGGTATTTAATGGCATATGTCAAGGGCATTTTCATTGTGTGCTTTGGGGTGTATTGTTTGACACAGTTGCTTTCATGATTGTTAGATGGTCCTTGGTTTGGAAGAGTTTGTTTTGAGTGGATTTACCAGCGGTCCTCCAGTATTCTGTTCTTATACATCATAACTGGTCATCAGGTGACTTCATTCTGCCTTTCATTAGAATTTGCTTCCATACATACTCGAGACATTTTTGCATGGAATACAGGCAATAACTTGTCTTTATTGTAGTAAGTGTTGCATTGTACATGTCTTTGTACTACACTGAGGAAGTGATGTCTACAAGTAGTTAATTGTGGTTGCACAACTTTTTCATTGACATGATGTTATACTTTGTCATCAAAAGCAGCCAGGTAATAAATCACAATCAAATCTGTGATAACTACAAGTGTACTTGCTTAATACTTTCAGCTGCATGTAAACGCCATGCTCAAAGGGATCCTGTCCCAGGTATCACTCCACTAAAATTTAGCACAGTAGTATTACTGTGTGCAGTTTTCAGATGCATTTTGTTTTACTTTGATAAGGTATTTAGTTTAGGTATAATTTAAAAATATATATCCTGTTTAAAATATCATATTTAAACATGTTTGTACCAAAAGAAATTTTTTTCCCCAGAAACCTTCAATTCACGTCTAAAACAATGTGACTGGACCCGCCCTAAAGTACTACAGATGGACTCAGCAGTCAAATATTTCAGCAACACTTTCCTACATATACTTAATACGCAAGCACCCCTTAGAAAAATCATGGTTAAAGCAAAGAAGCTCCCATGATGATCTGAAGATACACTACAACTCCTCAGAGAGACAGACCCTGGTCACAGCACCATGGCACCAAAAACCATACCGCCTATGAATCATATCTACGTTTAGAAACATTGCCAAAAACAAAATCAGAAGTAATAAAAAAGCTTACTACACATCAACCCAACAAAATCACCAAAATAACCCCCAGAAATTCTGGACAGTCTTGAAACAGATCCTCACTCCTGGTCAAACCACTACCCCATCTCCTTCCACTACAAATACTGAAGAAAGCATAACATCACAATTTAATTCCCATGTCATAAACTCAAACCTCTCTCTCTCAAAAAATGATATTAGTACAATCCCATTCATGCCAACTGACTCTGTACCTAGCTCTAACTCCTTTTCCATCAGACCAGTACAAACCAGCACCATCAAGACACTTGTAGAAAAACTAAAACCCACATCCATTGCTGCTGATCTACTTCCAAATGAATAGCTTAAGCTGGCAGCAGACTCTGTAGCCTGTCCCATCTCCCTCCTCATTAACAGATCCATATCAGAAAAATACGTCCCTAAACTCTGGAAAATCTCCCATATCATTCCTTTGCATAAAAGCTGCCCCTCTACTGATTTCACAAATTACCATCCAATAACAATACCCTCACCAGTGGCCAAAATTAAAAAAAATGCATACATACACAACTCATTGACTACTTAGAAAGCAATAACCTGCTCTCCAATACTCAGCATGGCTTCAGACCCAAGCATGGTACCACAACTGCTCTGATAAGTTTTACCAACAGTGTCATTGAACTCAAAAACAAGGGCCACCACATATCCTCTATCTGTCTTGACATATCCAAAGCATTCGACACAGTATCTCACCCTAAACTACTCAAAGAGCTGTCATCCCTAAATCTCTTAAATCCAGCCCTTTCTTGGTTCCTTAGCTACTTAACTGATTGTGAATAAGCAGTTAAGTGGCAAATTGAGCTCTTTACCCTACTACCTGTCTCAGTTGGAGTACCACAAGGCTCAGTCCTTGATCCTCTACTTTTCAACATATTTACAAACAAATAACAAAAAATTATACTCCTTTAAAGGCTGTTTGACCAAGACATCAGAGAAATAAAGAATTTTGTAGATTTCTTCACCTGGTGGTCTTTTTACCTGTTTTGGTGCTGTGGTGCTTCGTTTTGTGGTATATTTACAAACAAACTCTGGACAGCCACCCACCTAGCTACCCTTATTTGCTCAGCCTCATCCCTACCACTAATCCAAGAATGTACTCAAACTTCCCTCACAGACATAGACAACTATCTCTCAGACTACCAACTGATACTCAACCCTAACAAAACTAATGCTTTTCTGGAGCACCAAAGCTTTGCACCTTCCCACCCCTTTCACCATATACTCCACCAACAAAACCAAAATTGAACCTGTAGAACATAACAAACTCCTTGGAGTAACAATAGATTCAGGCCTAAAATTTGACAGGCATATAACAGTAGCCATCAATAAGGTCCATAAAAAACTAGGATCACTATATAGAACTAAGCCCTACCTTACTTAGAACACCTGACACTCCATAGCCAGGTTCGACTTCCTCTCCACCCTTCTTTATGCCTACCCTGTTTTCACTAACCTCCGAATGTCCGATGTAACATGACTCTAGTTTTTTTTTTTTTTTTTTACAGTAAGATAGCTAAATTCCTCACTAGCCATCCCTACAGATCTCATCACTGTCTGGCCCTTCGTGAACTAAACTGGATTAAACTTCCTAATGTGTACTATAACTGAATCAACTCACTTTTGCCCACCTCATTCTCCAAAAATCCACCAATGAGCCCATGACCTGAAGTCTAATTCAGGAACACAACAACTCTAGAATGCTGAGATCTTCTGACAAACTCCTTCTAAAAGTCACTAAGGCTAACAGTAGCTTTGGGGACTCTCTCTTCTCCAACCAGATATCCAGAAAATGGAATTCCATCCCCCAGCACATTCAACACACCTCCAATACTTCCAAATTTAAGTATATTAAGACTGTTTGTAAGCTTCTGAGCCCCCCAAGCCTTTCTGTGTTAGAGGGAAGCATTCTAGCTTATCAGTGGAGTGGTAAGCACTAGGTAGCCTATCTACCACAAGATCCAGCTACAGATTCTTAGTTTTAGCACTTGAATTTGCTTGTTCGTGCTCAGCACTTGTTCAGAAATTGTTAGCACTAAATAAGCTACAAATTACTACAGCACTCAACCTTCCACTTTACCTAGAGGAAAACAGTTTTTGTACTTACTTTCCTCACTTTCTTAGAGAAAAACAGCTGTTATACTCACTTTCCTCACTTGTCTAGAGGAAAGTAGTTTTTTATTCAGGCATGTCCAAGGGTCAGCTCCCAGTGTTCTCTCCTGTCCATCTGATGAATCTGGGCATCTTGGGGCAATGTAGCAATTGCCTCATGTACACAGACAAACTTCTCCTCCTACCACCCAGCACCACAACCTGTGAGAGATGCACTTATCTAGCCAAACTGTAGGTAAAGCTCTCTCCATCCAATACTGAACTTGACAGTCAAGAGGAGAAGGTAAACACTTGCACCACACCACACTCATCACATAGTCTCACTAAACCTACACCACCAAAATCCACACATAGAAACACAAAAACATTCGCAGAGGCTCTGAATAATAATCTGCTCAAGCAACAGAGACTTCCGAAGCAGAAACGCAAGCAACCTCCACCCCCCAACACAACCCAAATGGCATATAGCCCACAGACTCAGTGTGGCAGTAAACCACAGCCCATAAGGCAAAACAATGTACCTAACACACTAGTCATAAGTGACTCTATAGTCAGGCACACTGATGTCCCACTCACCAAGCTAAACACAGGGAAGGTTAATGTCAGCTGCCTTTCTGGTGCCAGGATCCACCACATAACCCACGCACTCAGGTCACTCCACAACAAGTACAAATATGACTCTGTCATTGTCCATGTTGGTGTGAACGACCTGAGATGTACCTCCCTGGAATACATGAGAGACATGGAAGAGCTCTCCAATCTTGTAGCCCAGGCAGGTATGAC
Organism: Protopterus annectens; assembly: GCF_019279795.1. Taxonomy (NCBI): domain Eukaryota; kingdom Metazoa; phylum Chordata; order Ceratodontiformes; family Protopteridae; genus Protopterus; species Protopterus annectens. The sequence goes on from NC_056732.1 coordinate 1,648,276,539, forward strand.
CCTAGCCCCAAGTAGTATCCTGCCATCGCCCAGAATGATACCCGCAGTACAAAGACAAAATGATTGTCATCAACAATTGGCTAAGCTTCTGGTGTCATTCTAAGGGATCCAGTATCTGTCTGACTGGGACGACATGGTCGACAGACCACGATGCTTTGCCAGAGATGGCCTGCACCTGTCGCCCCTGGGATTCCGGATACTAGCTAAGGGTCTTACCGCCCCTATAGTGCCTTTTTTAGGCAAGGTTCAAATGACAAATTCACCACTGTAACAGGAACAGGCAAGCAAAAACTGAGGGTAATGCCACTCAATGCTAGAAGTCAAAATCTCAAAATGCAGTCACTTGAGGCACTCCTTAAAATGGAGAACATCGATATCTGTGCAGTGACTGAGACCTGGTTCAAGGCGGTAGAGAGCACCCCTGCATTACTAGGCTATAACTCATACCACACTTTTCGGCCATCTAACCTGGACCAGAACACCAAAGGTGGAGGTGTGTCCATATTCATTAAGGATATCCACACCTCTAGGCTAGTTGTGCAGCATAATGCATCCAAGGTTGTCCAAGTGCAACTAACTCTGGGCAAAACTGCAATCCAAATTGTAGCTTGCTACAGATGCCCCACCATGCCCCAGGATTCCCACTCCTCTTTTCTTGATATACTGGAAAATATTAGGGTTCAACCAAACACCCTAATAATGGATGATGCAACTACCCCAGCATTAACTGGGAAAACTACTCATGTACCAACTCCTTTGTTCAACGCTTTCTGGAATTCATAAACTCCAGAGCCCTGGATCAACTTATCCACACCCCCACCAGGTGCAACAATATCCCAGACCTAGTCATTACCAACATGAGTGACCGGTGTTCCACACTTGAGGTCATCACCTTGTTGGTCAGATCCGATGATAAGCTAATCACCCTAAATATCCGCATCCCGCCCCCACCCACCATTAAGGAAACCACAGTAAAAAATTTCTCCAAAGCCAACTTCATGCTTCTTAAGACAGAAGTGGCGAACGTCATGACACCCATGCAGATGGACAATACAGTTACGACTGCTGAATCCTACACAAGTGCCCTCTATAAGCACTTACATGAGTGCATGGATCGTACTATCCCAAACAGAACCAAGATGCTTTCCTCCAAAAAAAGGAAGCCAATCTGGTGGTCCCTTGCCATAAACAAACTCTACAATGGAAGGAAGAAACTGTTGCAAAAGTGAGTAAAATCCCATGAGTGGAGGAGCTCCCTGGTCAGCCTCAGTAAGAAGCTGAGATCCCTTATAAGATCCTCCAAAGCTAGCTACGAAAACAAAATTGCCACTGATTCTAAGGGCAACCACAAAGCATTCTATAGCTATGTCAAGAATCTCAATGGCAATACCCAGATCTGCTCTGAGTTACAGCACAATGGCATGAAAATTACAAAACCAACTGATATTGCCAACAATCCTGACTGATAGGTTCAGTGCTAACTTTACCCACCTCTCACCCCCTAAAGGGCCCATATCTATACAAGAAGAATGCAGAGTCCCTGAAATCACATCTATGCAGGTAAAAGCTGCACTCTGTAAAACCAGAAACACAGCATCCATGGGACCGGACAACATCCCAGGCTGCGTTTTACACGAACTTCAGAATTAACTGGCTCCCCACCTAAGCACCATGTTCAATCATAGTCTCATGTCAGGCTTTGTGCCCACTGAATGGCGCACAGCAGCAGTTATCTCACTCCACAAAGGGGGAGCCACCACTGATCCTGGGAACTATCGCCCTATTAGCCTGATGAGCCTGGTCTGCTAGGCCATGGAACGTATCATCATGGAACTCCTAAAGAAAGACGTTGGTAACCTGCAAACTCTGGACCCCACCCAGTTCAGATTTGTGAAAGGCAGATCATGCCTTCTGAACCTGATCAACTTCTTTGAGGCAGTCACTAAAGCCGTAGATGAGGGTAAGGTGGTTCACACAGCCTGTCTTGACCTCGCCAAGGCTTTCGACACCATCCCCTATTCTGGAATTATAGCTAAACTCACTATCATCATCATCTTTCGGCTTTTCCAGTTAGGGGTCGCCACAGCAGATCATCTCTTTCCATTTCTTCCTATCCTCTGCATCTTGCTCTGTCACACCAACCACCTGCATGTCCTCTCTCACCACGTCCATAAACCTTATCTTAGGCCTTCTTCTTTTCCTCTTACCTGGCAGCTCCATCCATAGCATCTTTTTCCCAATATACCCATCATCCCTCCTCAGCACATGTCCAAACCAATGCAATCTCGTCTCTCTTGCTTTGTCTCCAAACTGTCCAACATGAGCTGACCCTCTAATATACCGATTCCTAATCCTATCCATCCTAGTCACACCGAGTGCAAATCTTAACATCTTTAACTCTGCCACATCCAGCTCTGACTCCTGCCTTTTTGTCAATGCCACTGTCTCCAATACATATAACATAGCTGGTCTCACTACCCTCTTGTAGACCTTCCCTTTCACTCTTACTGGTACCCGTCTGTCACAAATCACTCCTGACACTCTTCTCCACCCATTCCACCCTGCCTGTACTCTCTTCTTCACCTCTCTTCCACATTCACCATTACTCTGAACTGTTGATCCCAAGTACTTAAACTCGTCCACCTTTACCAACTCTACTCCCTGCATCCTCACCATTCCTCTACCCTCCCTCTCATTTACACACATATATTCTGTCTTAGCCCTGTTGACCTTAATTCCTCTGCTGTCTAGAGCATATCTCCACCTCTCCAGAGTCTCCTCGACCTGATTCCTACTCTCACTACAGATCACAATGTCATCTGCAAACATCATAGTCCACGGGGCCTCCTGTCTGATCTCATCTGTCAACCTGTCCATCACCACTGCAAATAAGAAAGGACTCAGAGCTGATCCTTGATGTAATCCCACCTCCACTTTAAATGGATCTGTCACTCCCACTGCAGTCCTCACCACTGTCACACTACCCTTGTACATATTCTGTACCACTCTTACATACTTCTCTGCCACTCCTGACTTCCTCATACAATACCACAGCTCTTCTCTAGGCACCCTGTCATATGCTTTCTCCAAGTCTACAAAGACACAATGCAACTCCTTCTGACCTTCTCTGTATTTCTCCAATAACACTCTCAGAGCAAACATTGCATCTGTAGTGCTCTTTCCTGGCATGAAACCATACTGCTGATCACTAATCATCACCTCCCTTCTTAACCTAGCTTCTACTACTCATTCCCATAACTTCAAGTTGAGACTGATCAATTTTATCTCTCTGTAGTTACTGCAGCTCTGCACATCACCCTTATTCTTAAAGCTAGGTACCAAAACACTTTTTCTCCACTCCTCAGGCATCCTCTGACTTTCCAAAATTTCATTAAACAATCTAGTTAAAAATTCCACTGCCATTTCTCCTAAGCACCTCCATGCTTCCATTGGTATGTCATCTGGGCCAACAGCCTTTCCAGTCTTCATCCTCTTCATAGCTGTCCTTACTTCTTCCTTGCTAATCTGTTTCACTTCCTGATTCACTATCCCCACATCATCCAACCTTCTCTCTCTCTCTCATTCTCTTCATCAGCCTGTCAAAATACTCTTTCCATCTACTCAACACACTCTCCTCTCTTGTGAGTACCTTTCCCTCACTATCCTTTATCACCCTTACTTGCTGCACATCTTTCCCAGCTCTGTCCCTCTGTCTAGCCAATCGGTACAGGTCCTTTTCTCCCTCTTTAGTGTCCAATCTCTCATACAACTCTCCATACGCCTTATCCTTAGCTTTTGCCACCTCTCTCTTTGCCATGCGCCTCATCTCCTTATACTCATGTCTACTTTCTTCATCTCTTTGACAATCCCACTTCTTCTTCTCCAGCCTCTTCCTCTGTATACTCTCCTGTACATCCTCATTCCACCACCAGGTTTCCTTGTCCTCCTTCCTCTATCCAGATGTCACACCAAGCACCTTTCTAGCAGTCTCCCTTAGTAGTTCTGCTGTACTTACCCAGCTATTCAGTAACTCTCCACTGCCTCCCAGTGCCTGTCTTAACTCTTCCCTAAACTCCACTTCACAATCACCCTTTTTTAACTTCCACCATTTAATCCTTGGCACTGCTTTCACACTCCTCCTCCTCTTCTTGATCACCAACGTCATCCTACAGACCACCATTCTATCCTGCTTAACTACACTTTCCCCTGCCACCACTTTACAGTCTCCAATCTCCTTCAGACTGGCCCTCCTACATAGGATATAATCCACCTGTGTGCATCTTCTTCCACTCTTGTACGTCACCCTATGCTCCTCCCTCTTCTTAAAATACGTATTCACCACAGCCATGCCCATCCTGTTTGCAAAATCCACAATCATCTGACCTTCTGCATTCCTCTCCTTAACACCATACCTACCCATCACTTCCTCATCCCCTCTGTTCACTTCACCAACATGCCCATTAAAGTCCGCTCCAGTCACTAGTCTCTCACCCTTGGGTACACTCACCACAACTTCATCCAACTCACTCCAAAATTTCTCTTTCTCATCCATCGCACACCCAACTTGTGGAGCATATGCACTAACAACATTCATCATTACACCATCAATTTCGAGCTTCATAAACATCACTGTGTCAGACACTCTCTTCATGTCTAAAACACCCTTGGCATATTGTTCCTTTAGTATAACCCCTACCCCATTTCTCCTGCCATCCAAACCATGATAGAACAATTTCAACCCATTTCCTAAACACCTAGCCTTACTTCCCTTCCATCTGGTCTCTTGCACATACAATATATCAACCTTCCTTCTCTCCATCATATCAGCTAGCTCTCTTCCTATACCAGTTGTACTGCTAACATTCAAAGTTCCTACCCTCACTGCTACACTCCTAACCTTCCTCCTCTCTTCCTGCCTTCGGGCATGTCTTCGCCCTCCTCTTCTCCTTCGGCCAACAGTAGCCCAATTTCCGCCAGCACAAACTCACTAAACTAGGCATAAATCCCTACGTCACAAGATGGGTTGCAACTGGCTCACTGACAGAACTGTAAAAGTTGCAGACTCCAAATCTGACTTCAAACCAGTGACAAGTGGAGTACCACAGGGTTCAGTCCTCGGACATCTCCTGTTTGGTATCTACTTCTCTGAAGTACAGGCGAACACAGAAGGCCCCTGGCTAATGAAGTTCACAGATGACTGCAAACTAGGAGCCATAGTCGAGTCCCCAAATGATGTGGACATCCTACAGAAGGGCCTCACTGAGACAGATGTCTGGTGTCAGAGGCATGGCCTCAGGCTCACTGCCAAAAAGTGTATTGTCATCCCCTTTGGTAGAAACTCTGTACCCATGAACTACCACGTAAACGGCAGTCTACTTAATGCCGAATGTGTGATGAGACCTTGGGACCCAGGTGGACAGTAGTCTCTCCTTTGATAATCACATCACCACAGTAGTCAGGAAGTCCTATGTGGCACACCTCATCACAAAAGGGTTCTCATCCAGGAAGAAAGAGGCCATTGTTCCCATCTACTCAGCACTCATTAGACCCATTATAGAGTACAGCGCCCCTTTTGGAATGTACCTCACAAGATATCTGCAGCAGCTGGAAAGGCCACAGAAGTACCTCACAAAGAGGATTACTGGCCTCAAACAGATGCCCTACACTGACATTCTCAAAAAATTCCAGCTTTACTCTGTAGCATATCATCTACTCCGAGGTGATCTCTGCCTAACATATAAAGCTATGTCAAACCCAGAGCTGTTGGGCATGCTACACCTAAAGAATCCCAATCCCTACGGGCTACACCCTCTATGGACCTAAACCTTGTCACCACAATAAACAGGACATGCTGGAGGGATAAATTCCTGTCCCAGAGACTTCCTATACTCTGGAACAAGCTACCCATCTATGTCAGGCAAAGTTCCTCATTAGTACTCTTCAAGAAAAATCTTGATGAGTGGATGGGAAATATGAAATACACACCGGGGATCACTTCTGTGGCTCTGCTCAACAGGGGCGCAGGAAATTAACTTTCTTGGGTGGCATAAGCCAGGGAACCTTGTTGGCTAGGCTTACTTAGGCCCTTGGGCCGATAGCCTAGTACCTAAGTATGAACCTACTTATGAACACCTAATAAGCAGCTGGCTATGCTCCTGCACTACACCAGGATGAGCCCTACCTACATCCTAAAATCCCACCCACCCCTCCCACTCCTAATCCACTCATTGCTTTCTTTCACTCCTTTTTCTCTGTCCTTCTTATCTTAGCCTAACCATTTTTACCAGCCCCCCCTTTTCTATTTCCACCTTCTCTCCCCCTCCTATACTAGCCAATGAATGTATACTTTACTTTCTCCTGAGGTACTTCCAAAGGGACTGTCTAGTCAAATATGCCTTTTCTTTGAATAGTAGAAACAAAGTTATGTTCTCACTGTAAAATACTATATCTAGTTTAGACTTCATGTTGATGTGTTGTGACGTATTTTGTCCCACTTTATAAATACTCCCTTATGACTATTTGTAAATCTGTCCATATTTGCCTAAAACATTGCATATCTCTCTACCATTAGGTAACAACTACTACTGCTTATTAACAATTATTGCTTTAATTGTTCATAGATTTAGCTTAGTACATCTCTCTCTCTCTCTGTTTGATAGTTAATAACTATGCTGTTAGTTTTAGTACTATTGCTATAAACATTCTTGGATGTAATTTTGCGCAGTTTTTCTCCCCAGGCTTCAGTTGAAAATGGGCTTTTTGCCCAGTCGGACTTTCCCGATAAGCAACTGTAAAAATAATATATCACTGCCTCCTTTGTACCTTCATGTTTTAAGAGTTCAGAAACTTACTTGGAAAATACTGTTCCGAATGTCTGTGCCATTTGCTTTCAGGCAAAATGAGAGGACTGACACATAGGGTGATATTACTGTGCAGCTGGATTTATATCTTGAAGAACACATCACTGTTTTATGTGCTTGTCTGATCAGAATACTCATTTGTTTCTCCTAACATTTACACTTGAATGCTGCATTGTTTTTGTAGACCCATGACTTCTTACATTCTCATGTTTTAATGCTCACAGCTGAACTGGTAGAATTATGTTCACTTTCCTCCTAGCAAAAGGACACAGCAACTTAAATGAGATACTACAACAGAACTGCAGACAAGGGCAGTACAGATGAGCTAGCCATGATTTGTAATGGTGGGTTTTGCAGTTTTTCATCCAGCAAAAGAGGTTTTGAAACTTCCTTTAATGGATGTGAAGTTGAGGCCATACTTGTCTAAGAGGAATTAAGACTTTTTGAATCCATTTCGGAAAAATATCAACAAAATAATTGTAATTTAGTTGCAGTGAATGTCATGTATCCCTTGTGATACAATTGTTGTTGCCAAATTTCTTAATGATGCAAAGTGTTTATGCTTTATTTTTCTTTCCTGTATATTTCCATTTCAGACTTTATACACTTGGTTCTAGTGTTTATAACTTAATTCTGGCAGCAAAGTTAAGTCAACGAGTGTGGGAGACCATTCAGAGTAGAATAGCTTCCTTTTTAGGAAGAGTATGTAATCCACACTGCAAACAGAAGTGGAACTTGAGTATCACAGTTAGTTGTCACTTTCCGCATTACTGTCTAGCAAGTGTGTAGCTTTCTTGGATCTCAAACTGCACATTGAGTTTAAAGTACTTTTAGCAGTATATTTTTTAACTTTCTTTGTATTCATTTCCTCCTATGCAGCAGCAAGCAAACTGTTGTCTTCCCCTCAAACTATTCATTCCTCTGACCAGACTATCACACTTAATGTCCTTATTTGCTGCTCCATCTTCTTGAGGTATTAGATCCCTGATAGCCTTCTGATGTGGAAAGATACAGAAGTATACATGCAGTTATTGGGATAGATTGGGAATATTGAATACTTCTTATAGGTAACTTGTGTCTGATTCACGTCCCAAGTGTCTACATGCATGTCCTTCCATATGTACATATCCCCACAAGCCTGCCTGGGTGGGCACATCTGTTTGTAGTTTGTAGCATTTATGATCTCGCTTTGTCTGTCCTCACTCAGGAAATACACTAACTCTAAAGCCCTCTTCCCAGGGATTGAGAAAGCTGACCCTTTGCTTCCTAAATTCCTCCCAAAACTGTCCTGTAATGCTAAGAACTCTACTCAAAATCTGGTAACTGATCATGCAGTTGATTGCCTTACCACTGACCTGGCTTTTTTTTTTTTTTTTTTAATTTTGTAGTTTACTTTGCTGTAGTATGTTGCCATCTTAACAAAAAAAACATTCACTAACATGTTGTGTTCCTAGTATTCCATGGCATTTGTTTGCAGTGTGTATTCTCAGGAATATGTGAGAGAGCTGCGGTAGCGTTGTCACCTCACAGTTAGACGTTGCCCGTTCGATTCTCAGTTAGAGCATCTTCTGTGTGGCGACATGCGTGAGTGGGTATTCCTTCGTTGAAGGTTGTGCGTTAGGCCCGGCAAGCCAGCCCGTCAAAATCTACTGCCAATCATTAGCGGACCGGAGTTCCGCTGTGGTGACCCCTAACCGGGAAAAGCCAAAAGAAACAAGCAACTGTATGGTTTTCCTAGAGAGAGCTCGAAGTTCTCATTATATTAAGCATTCATCTTGGTCTCTACTTAAACATCCAGAAATTGGTAAATAATGTAGAACAGATAGTAGTCTGTTGCTAAAATGTATTGTTGCCGAACTGCTGCCCAGATGTTTGTGTTTTTTAGTCTAAAAAAAGCTATTTACCATGTTGAAGCAATTTACTGCACTCCCTTTTCTGACCTACTCTGTCTGATTTCCCAGTATGTCCTTCACTTGAGCTTCCTGTGAACCGCTGAATAGGCCAACAGACTTTGTGGTATGACAAAAAAGCTTCCTGCAGTAACCAGGTTAGCTTCTTGGTCTGTTTTAAAAGACGGGATTACAGAGATAGTTATTCATCTCTTTCCTTTTTGTGGGTACCAATCATGTTTCCCAATACTGTCACTTGATGCTGATTATTTACTGCTGTGCAGCATTTTATAAAGGAAATCAGCTGAATCTGTTTCTAAATACACACGCACATGTCTGTGTGTGTGTGTGTGTGTATATATATATATATATATATATATATATGTGTGTGTGTATATGTATATATATATATATATATATATATATATATATATATATATATATATATATATATATATATACACACACACACACATATGGGTCTACCTTGTATAACTGAAATTACTCTTACCCGAATTTCTGATCTCCGAGACGACATCACCTAAACCTGTAATCACCGAAGCTACGAAACACCGCACTTTTGAATAGTGAAAGTAATCACTTGGCCACCAGGGCAAAATAACACGGATACAAACTAAACCTGACCAAGTGGGAGGCTTTGCACCCCACACACCCCTAACTAAATGTACCAATTCCGACATAGCACTACACTGGGGAAAGGGGAAAGTTCACCCTGGTGGCCAAGTGGTTTGTTTCCCTATTCAAAAGTGCAGTGTTTCATAGCTTCTGTGATTAGAGGTTTAAGTGAAGTCGTCTTGGCAATTAGAAATTCAGGTGGCAAGTGTAATTTCAGTTATACAAGGTAGGCCCATATATATATATATATATATATATATATATATTAGAGAACCCAAAACAATAAGTGACCACCATGACAGAAGACAGAAACATATCATAAAAATTCTTTAATAAAAGTCCTTGAATAAAAACATGACTAGGATGAGTGCTTTCGACTATACAAAGTCCTTCTTAAATCTGCCATATTTTACACTTAGAGCGTGTATATATCTAAAAGGAACCACTAGGGTGGCTAAATATAGATGCACATATATCATCACAAATCAAAACATTTATCAAATTTACCATCATCTAAAAATACATGCCGCTGTGGTGCATCGGTAGCATTGTCACCTCACAGCAAGAGGTTCTCCCATTCGATTCTTGGCAGGAGCGCCTTCTGTGTGGAGTCTGCATGTCCTCCCCATGGTCGAGTGGCATTTGAAAGACATGCGTGAATGGACGTGCCTTCGTTGAAGGTTGGGCATCGGGCTGGCACCTCAGCACCTTAAAAATCTACTGCCAATCATTAGCGGACCAGAGTTCCACTGTGGCAACCCCTAACCGGGAAAAGCCGAAAGAAGAAGACTTTCATCTAAAAATACCATAATTCAAAAACCATGTGATTCCAAAAAATAATCGTTTTAAAAATCTGAAATCTAGTCTGTAACCAAACTAATTTCAAGGCTGTATCACAGATATTAGCTCTTTTTCGCCAGTTGTTAAAATCATAAGATATTAATTTTCCAATATAAACAGAATTAAATGCTCCATATGTATGTTGCTCAATATTTCCATTAACTCTTGTAACTTATAAAGGACATCCTATCCTAAGTGACACATCTTATAATGAAGCCAGTACTAAACAAATAAAGTAAAATAAAATAAAATAATTCCATCTCTCATGACCTTTTAATTTGTAGCGTGACATTTCTTTGATGCAAATTACTAAAACATTTCAAACCCACTGCTTAAATTCTCCATTATTTCTTGGGATATATAATTGGTGATTGTCCATACACAATCGTTTAGATCAAGCGATCGCACAAATTAAAATTATAAAGTGTCCTCTCCACAACAAAAAATGGCTAATCAATGGGATGAACCAAACATACATTTTTATAACATCAAATCAGATATATCAGAAATGAAAAGCAGCCAATAATTTGATTCTGTAGGAAGGTGTGTCTGGTTGATGTCATAGGATTGGCCATTCTTCACTGAAGAGAGAATGCTAGAAGCTTATATGATGAAGCTGGTCTGTAAAAAAAAAAAAGAAAATTGACATGGAAAGTTAACTTTCTCGAGATTATTATTGGCTGCTTTTCATTTTTGATGTATCTGATTTGATGTGATAAAAAGGTATGCCTGGTTCTTGCCATTGACTGGCCATTTTTTTTGTTGTGGAGAGGACACTTGATTTTATTTTTATTTTTATTTATTTTATTTACATTTGTTTACTGGGCTAGTCTAACTGGATATATGTCCATTTTTAGTAGATGCCCGGAGAGAAAAGCTCCAAGCATAAGCAGTGATAAAGAATACAATATATAGTAATAGTCAAGTGATTTGCAGTACATTGGCAACATTGGTCAGAACAAAATTGTACAGAGTCATTTAGTAGGTTTAAGCTAAGATCAAATACAGAGAGCAAAAACATAATTTTTTTTTTTTTATATAATTTTAATTTGTGCAATTGCTTGATTTAAGCAATGGTCTGTGGACATTAACAAATTATATATTACAAGAAATAATGGAGAATATATTAAGCAGTGGTTTTGAAATGTTTTAATAATTCACATTAAAGAAATGTCATGCTATGAATTGAAAGGTCATGACAGCTGGAATTATTTTATTTTACTCTATTTGTTTAGTAATGGCTTCATTATAAGATGTGTCACTTAGGATGTCCTTTATAAGGGGTCCCTATTAAGTCAGCGAACGCACTAAATTGCGAATGTTGCTTAATCGAACCTACTTACCCGGAATGGCAAAATCCCGAACGCTGATCTGTTCGTTCGACATTTTGTTTTTTTGGTGTTAGTGGGTTGATTATATAGCATTCGCTTGTATAGTATAGACCCCTTTATAAATACAAGTTGATGGAATTATCGAGCAACATACGTATGGAGCATTTAATTCTCTTTATATTGGAAAATTAATATCTTATGAGTTAAACAACTGGCGAAGAAGAGCTAATATCTGTGATACAGCCTTGAAATTAGTTCGTTAACAGATTGGACTTCAGATTTTTACTCCGATTACTTATCTGAATCGCATTGTTTTTGAATGATGGTATTTTTAGATAATGGTAAATTTGATAAATGTTTTGATTTGTGATATTATGGGTGTGTCTATATTTAGGCATGCTGTTGGTTCCTTTTATATATATATATATATATATATATATATATATATATATATATATATATATATATATATATATGCTGTAAGTGTAAAATATGGCAGATCTGAAGAAGGACTTGGTTCATAGGTTGGTACTAGGCCCAATGGCTTATACAAGCCTAGCCATAACAATTCCCTGGATATTTCTTCCCACAATATTTACTTCTCTGGACCCCTGTCTAGCAGGGCGACTGACATGATCCCCGGGGTGAATTTCCTATCTCCCATCTAATCATCAAGGCTCCTTTTGAAGAGGGCCAATGAGGCGCTCTGCTTGACATGTATGGGCAGTCTATTCCAGAGTATGGGGAGTCTCTGGGTCAAGAACATATCCCTCCAGCATGTTTTGTTCATTGTGATGACAAGGTTTAGATACCTAGAGTGTGTGGCTGTGAGGGATTGGGATTTCTTTAAGTGGAGCATGTCCAACAGCTCAGGGTTTGACATGGCCTTGTATGTTAAGCAGAGATCGCCTCTGAGTAGATGATATGCCACAGAGTATAGCTGGAGTTTTTTTAGACGGTCAGCATATGGCATCTGGTTTAGGCCTGTGATTCTTTTAGTGAGGTATTTCTGTGGCCTTTCCAGCTGTTGCAGATGTCTTGTGAGGTACATACCAAATGGGGCATTATACTCTATAATGGGTCTAATGAGGGGTGAGTATAGTGGGACAATGACCTCCTTTTTTCTGGATGAAAAGCCCGTAGTGATGAGGTGTGCCACATAGAAGGATGTCCTGACTGTTGTGGCGATGTGGTTATCGAAAGTGAGACCACTGTCCACCTGTGTCCCTAAGTCTCTCATCACACTTTCGATGTTTAGTGTCCTGCCACCTATGTAGTAATTCATGGGTACATTTTTTTTCCAAAGGGGATAACTATACATTTCTTGGCATTAAGCTTGAGCCCATGGCTCTGGCACCAGGCATTTCTTTCATTAAGGCCTTTTTGTAGAATATCCACATCATTTGGGGATTCAATAATGGCTCCCAGTTTGCAGTCATCTGTGAACTTTGTTAGCTAGAGTCCCTTAGTGTTGGCCTGTACTTCAGAGAAGTAGATGCCAAACAAGAGTGGTCCCAGGACTGAACCCTGAGGTACTCCACTTGTCACTTGTCTGGAGCTGGATTTGGAGTCGGCTACTTTTACAGTGTGGGTTCTGCGAGTGACATAGGGATTTATTCCCAGCTTAGTAAGTTTATCTATGATTCCAGAGTGGGGGATGGTGTCGAAGGCCTTGGCGATGTCCAGATAGGCTGTGTGGGGCCGCCTTACCCTCGTCCACAGCTCTGGAGATTAATTCAAAGAAGTCAGTCAGAGTCAGGAGACAAGATCGGTCCTTCACAAACCCAAACTGGGTGGGGTCCAGTGTTTGAAGGTTGTAAATGTCTTTGTTTATAAGTTCCATGATAATGCATTCCATGCCCTTGCAGATCAGGCTTGTCAGACTGATGAGATAGTTGTTCCTGGGATCCAAGGCGGATCTCCCCTTGTGGAGTGGGATAACTGTAGCTGTGCGCCACTCAGTGGACACGAAGCTTGAGGTGAGGCTATGATTAAACATAACACTTAGGTGAGGTGCCAGTTCATTTTGTAGTTCATGTAGTACACAGCCTGGGATGTCATCTGGTCCCATGGATGCTGTATTCTTAGCTTTGGAGAGTGCGGTTTCTACCTGTGTGGCCGTGATTACTGAAATTTGGCAATCTTTTGGTATTGAGATGGGCCCTTTAGGGGGTGAGAGGGGGGGTGAAGTTGGCACTAAATCGATCTGCCAGGATACTGGCAATATCCTTGCGATCAGTGTATTTAATGCCATTCTGTTGTAGCTCAGAGCAGATCTGAGCATTGCCATTTAGATTCTTGACATAACTTGTGGTTGTCTTTGGAATCTTTGGCAATTTTATTTTCCTAACTAGCTTTTGAGGATTTTATGAGAGATCTCAGCTTCTCACTGAGGCTGGTGAGGGAGTTTTTTGCATCCTGGGATTTTCCTCTTTTCTGCAACAGTTTCTTCCTTCTGTTGTATAGTTTGTTTATAGCAGGGGATCACCAGATTGGCTTCCTTTTTTTGTAGAAGAGCATCTTGGTTCTATTTGGGATGGCACGATTCATGTACGAGTGGATGTGCTCGTGTACAGTGCCTTAGTGTAGGATTCTGCAGTCGAACTTTCAGATCCTGTCTGCATGGGTGTCGTGAAGTTTGTCACTTTTGACTTCAGTAGCATGAAGTTGGCTTTGGAGAGGTTTTTTAAGGAGGTTTCCTTACTGGGGGGGTGGGGATGGGATATGGATGTCAAGGGTAATTTGCTTATGGTCAGACCTGACCAATGAGAGGGTGACCACTGGTGTGGAGCATCTATCTCCCATTTTGGTAATGACCAGGTCTAGGATATTAGAGCCCCTGGTGGGACAATGGATTAGTTGATCCAGGGCATTGGAATTTATGAATTCCGAGAACCGTTGGGAAAAGGAGTTGGTACTCTAGTAGTTTTCCCAATTAATGGCAGGGTAGTTGAAATCACCCAGTATTAGGGTGTTTGGTTGTATCTTAATATTTTCCAGTATGTTTAGAAAGGTGTAGTGAAAATCTTGTGGCATGGTGGCGGATCTGTAGCAATTTGGATTGCAGTCTTACCTAGTGTTAGTTGCACCTGGAGAATTTCAGATGCATTGTGTTGGGCAACTAGCCTGGAGGTGTGAATATCCTTGGTGAATACGGACACTCCTCCAACTTTAGTGTTTCGGTCTTGGTTTTGTGGCCGAAAAGTGTGATAAGAGTTGTAGCCTGGTATTGCAGCGGTGCTCTCTGGGGCCTTGAACCAGGTCTCAGTTACTGCACAGATATCAATGTTCTCCATTTTTAGGAGTGCTTCGAGTGAGTTCATTTTCAGGTGTAGACTTCTAGCATTGAGTAGCATTACCTTCAGATTTTGCATGCTTGTATCTGTTACGGTGGTGGTTTTATCCTTTGAACCTTGCCTAAAAAGGCACTATAGGGGTGGCAAGAGCTTTAGCCAGTAACCTGAATCCCCGGGGTGACAGGTGCAGACCATCTCTGACAAAACATTGTGGTTTGCTGATCATGCCTTCCCAGGCAGACAAATACTGGATCCCCTTTGAATGACACCAGAAGATTAGGCAATTGTTGAAGTCAATCATTTTGTCCTTATACTGTGGTATCATTCTGGGTGAAGGCAGGATGCTACTCAGGGCTAGGGTCATACCTGCCTGGGCCACATGATCCAAGAGCTCTTCCATGTCTCTTTTCATGTAGCCCAGGGAGGTACGTCTCACGTCATTCACTCCAGCATGGACAATGACAGAGTTGTATTTGTACTTGTTGTGGAGTGACTTGAGTGCATGCGTTATGTGGTGCATCCTAGCACCCGACAGGCAGCTGACTGTAATTTTCTCCTTGTTCAGCCTGGTGAGTGGGACATCCTGACTATAGAGTCATCTATGACTAAAGTGTTGGGTACATTGTCTTGCCTTAGGGGCTGTTGTTGGGTGGCACACTGGTGGTGTGAGCTATGTGTCACTTTGGTTGTGACTGGTGTTTGTTGCATTTCAGCTTCGGAGTTCCTTGTTGCTTGGGCAGGTTAATGTTAAGGGCCTCCGCATATGTGGGTTTAGTGTTGCTATGTGTGGGTGTTGATGGTGTGGGTTTTGAAGGGCTATGAGTTGCTTGAGGTGTAGTGCAGGTGTTAACCTTCTCCTCTTGACTGTCTAGCACAGTCTTGGCCGGAGAGAGCTTTGCTTCCATTTTGGCTATGTAAGTGCATCTCTCGCAGGTTGTAGTGTTGGATGGTAGGAGGAGAAGATTGTCTGTATACATGAAGCAGTTGCCACATTGCCCTAGTATGCCCAGATTCACCAGGTAGACAGGAGAAATCACTGGAAGCTGACCCTTGGACATGCCTGTTTAGGTGCTTTTTTTGTAAAGTTTAAGAGCTGTTTTCCCTTACCTTTGCAAGATACTTTGCAATTATAGGCTGTTTAATGCCTACGATTAATTTCTCCTTATTGACAAGGAGAGTTGAGTGCTTATATCAGTTTCAGGCTTCCTAGTGCTTTCCAGCAGATTCTAGAGCAAGTGCTAGTCACAGAGTTTCAGATTTATGTGCTACTACTGAGAAACCAGCTAGTTCTAAGGGAGAATTTGAAGAGCAGACTTTCTGGCACCTGGAATAGTTTAACTGTAGCCTCGCAGTGCTGCACAATGCAAAAAATGTGCAAACACACGCGCTTTTAAGCCAGAAAGTTGAAAGGGGTAGAAATCAGCCCACAAAAGCTAATAAAATTACAATTTCAGAGCTGGAAACCACTCCTCTAGCATTATATAGGCAGTACAATGCTCACCACTCCCACTGGTAAGCAGTAGGACTTCCCACTACCACAGCAACGTCTGGATAGCTCTGAACACAGAAAATAAAGTCCTGAGACAGCAAAGCTTGGGATATGGACTGGCTAGGAAAGGTGGGAAACGAGCAAACAAGATAGTATTTTTTTTGTTGAAACAGGCTAAACAATGCAATAATACAGTAAATAAAACAGTAAAGGCTAACACACTTGAGTGTGTAGTCCTAAACAGTAAATGCAATTAAAACTCTACAAAATTAGCAATTTAAAACGTTTTAAATGAAGCAAGGCAAGTGCACAACTGAAAAACAATTTTAGAGGCAGTAATACAGCAGAATAAGTAGTTAGTCTACATATACAGATATGTCTATATATATTGAAGGCCTTCTCAGATGTGAATCATTCACCTGAAGAAGCTAATTGTGAAAGCACTTGTGTGTGTGTCAGTCCGACAGAATTAAACCTGCCTTTTAGAAACTGGAAGCCTGGTCTCTACTAGTTTTCTGCTTTAATAAAATACACTAAAAACTATGCAGCTGGCAATAAAAAGTACTATATATAAATTGCTAGAAACAGTAATCAGTATAAATAATCCAAAAAAACAGGATACTTGTATATCTCAGCTCAGAGTTGTGGTCAACGCCCCTCCTCCACTCTGCTCAGTGTGTATAGACAGAAATCCTCTCAAAGTTAGGGCTTAAATACCAGAAGATTCAACCTTAAGACAACTTTTTTTTTAAAAAAAAAGTACAAAAGAACCAGCCCCCACTAGCCAGCAGCCAATTAACACAATCTAGCCAAGGTAAAGAAAGGCTTCTGCTAATTCAAGATGGCCTGTTCATGTGGTTTGAACAATCACTGTAGAAACAAACAGGCCCAGAGCCAGCAAATCTGAACTAGGACAATACTAAAGCTATTAGCCTATAGACAGTAAATACTACAGAAAGCTACAAAATGAACATTTTTAAACAGTTAAAGGAGCAAAGAGATTCTACAGAATGCTTTTAACTGCAAAGAAATCAGTTACCCATGCAGACTAGTTAATAGCAATAAAATGCACTAAAAACTATGCAGCAGGCAATAAAAAGTGCTATATATAAATTGCTAGAAACAATAATCAGTATAAATAGTCCAAAAAAACAGGATACTTTTATATCTCAGCTCAGAGTTGTAGTCAACACCCCTCCTCCACTCTGCTCAGTGTGTATAGTCTGAAAGCACTCATCCCATTCATGTTTTTGTTCAATGACTTTTGTTAAAGGATTTTCATTTCATGTTTCTGACTTCTGTCATGGTGGTGAATATTGTTTTGGTTTCCCTTTACTTGGTTTTATTCCATAGTGACGCTTCAGTTGCCATCTCCCTTATTCTTGGATATTTCCTATGTGTGCGTGTGTGTGTGTATATATATATATATATATATATATATATATATATATATATATATATATGGATATAGATGTACATATATAGATATACATATATAGAAGTATGTATGTGTATATTTTTACTTAAATGCACACACACACGCATGCACTCCTTCTTGCAGAGTGCATGCGTGGGTGTGTGGGTGTGTGTGTGCGTGCATGCATGCATGCACTTTGCAAGAAGGAGTTGGTTTACATGTTTATAGATGGGAATTATTGGTGCCTTGCCTTCTGGACCATTAGTGATAGGCCTCTTATATCTCCACAAGTCAAACAGGCTTCCTTTAAGAATGAATTAGACATTTAGGTGGGTATTCCTAAATTTACCCCTGTTATGACTGTCCAATTGCTCCTTGGAAAAGAAAGTAAGGTCTAAATGTGGGTACTGGCAAGGTATAAATGGTCACATGGCCCCATTCCTTCCTATATTCTATGATTCACTGATTTTTCTATGGAGAACATGGGTATGAGATAACTCATCCCTATAGCACAGAGAGATGCACCCCCAGATGGGTTCTTGGCTGACACCAGCCTGCTCATCTTGGGAGGAGAGGCAGCTTGACTTACTGCATTCCTTACATATGCAGAAATATTGGCAACAGCATGAAGATCCTTCCCTGCACATGCTGCAAGTGATGTGTTGTTTGTTTGAAAGGTTGTACATTGGTAAAGTATGCATGCATAGACTTCCTGAGGCAGCTGTAGCAGAGCTAGCAGGCTGACAACTGGGTTTAGGATAGGACAGTCTGCAGGATCTGCAGACTGACCCACTCACTAACAACCAATTCTTGCACTCACCAAGAATGACTGGACCAGAAGGTGCTTATCCTGATGGAGAAACAACTGGGTTTTTTGAGTTTAAGAATGGGAGCCATTGGGGCGATCCTGTGGACCCCCTCAAAAATAGTGGTATGAGATGAGGCCAGTCTGCTTACCTTTTTCCTCCTCCTCTTCTGGCTATATCTTCTATATTTTCTTTAGGTCTGTTTAATGCATCATTCTCCTGCTAGGCTTTTTTAAAATTTTCATTGCTTATTTGCAAATCGGTTAAAGCAGGAACACTTTCATCATCATACTTACCTGAAGTAGACGCTATAAACTCTTCACATATTAGTAGAGGTTTATGGGTTTTGTCTTCTGTTCCAGCCTCTGTAAAAGAGAACTCATTCCAGTGACTTCCTGCTGTTTTGGGATTTGCTACTTTGTTTACTTTTACCTGAATAATGTCTCTCTCTCTCAATACCTGTTGCTGAGAGTCCTGTTTCTGACAAGCCCTGTATTTTGACAACTCAGAGGGAATCCTAGGGCTGTAATCTCTTTCTTTGTGAGTTTATCTCAGTGGGTTTCTCCCTTTCAGTCTCCACACAAAATTTACTTTAATGACTAGAATCTCATGACAAGGTTCCCTCCTCATGCACTGTGGGTTCATCCTTTTCAGTTTCTGCACCGACTTCCTACATTATTTTAACAACTTGTGGTTAAGACTAAGTAACAGGTTTCTGGTTACACACAAATTCTTTTATCCCGTCTAGCTAAGGCTAGAATATTAGTCATTGTTGCAGTTTGTATACATATCCCTTTTTCTTTATTAGGGCTCTTTAAATTAGACAGCTGTTGCCCCCCCTCCAAAACCCATTTTACTTGGGGTATATTTAGGACAGCGTATTCCTAACAGTGTGTCAGGCTGCCTCCCATTTTAACCACAGGTATAGTAACTGTGCAACCTCTCCCTGTAATTTCCACAGTGCCTTGAAATGAAGGTTTTGACCTCGTGTTGAATTATGTACCAAAGCTACAAGCTACAAGAAGTATTTTACCTAACAGAGTTTGAATTTCTACATGTTACAGGATAGACCTTATAACGTCCTTTTGCCATTTGTTTTATGCCTACAGGCATGTGGCCCCTTAATAAGAGTGACCATGCTCCTATAATGTAGTAGCCCCTGCAGTTCCTTACCATTCACCCATACCATACATTTGGCTAACTTAGTAGTGATATAGAGACAGTGTGATGGTTCTACTATTGTAGAAGTTGCTTTATCACATTCTATCAGTATATTTTCATTGCCAACTTGTTGGTTTATAAAGCATGTTTTTCTGACAAGTAGGTGTTAACATTTTCATTACCAACACGTTGGGTAGAAGTGACATATTCGTTAGGTACAGCATTCCAGCTACTAGGAAACAGTGTTAAGACAATGTGCCCCCTCTACCCATATAGAAAAAAAATAGCTGTTAGAACCCCAAATGACAATAATATTGTTGTTCGTAACATTTAAAACAGCACAATGTCAAAGTGCCAGAACATTAACTCTCAAAATATCGTACAGTGAAAGATTGCGGTACAGATGGAATTGAGGCTTTGCCCATTCTCAGCTGTAGCATGATCGCACAGTTGGTATACAAAAGTAGTTGGGGATTGGCAACATGTATTTTTAATATTTTAGGAGTCAAGTGTTCTGAAACTTCGATATTGAGCCTTTTTGATGTTTTCGGATCAATCTAATGAATATTGATGTTATGGTCATTTGATGTTATAGCTCCCTTAAAAATACATTTTCAGTTGCTAAGAGTTTTTCTGTGTTGACAGACATGTACACATTCTTAGTTACAGGTTTGGGGTGTAGTTTCATAAACAGTGTTTTGTTAGCTAGCAGTCCTTCAGTTAGTTCAGCCAGGTTATTAGTACTCCTATGGTCACTCTAAAAAGCCCATTTATGTACTAAAACTGGGAATGTCCTTTTGAACTCATTAACAGGTAAACCGCCTCTAATTCTACTTCTCCTTAGTAGTTCTGCTTCTGACTATAAGTTTAATTATACTTTAAACATTTGAATTTTTATCACTGTACTTAAATGTAATGCGCAGTTATTAAACTTCATTGCGATTCATAAGAAACCTCAGCTCTAAGTAGCAACTCTTTTTCACTTTTTTTTGGTAGCTCTTATGTGGAGTCTGCATGTCCTCCCCACGGTCGAGTAGCGTTCAAAAGACATACGTGAATGGGTGTGCCTTTGTTGAAGGTTGAGCGTCGAGCTGGCACCTTAGCACCATAAACATCTACTGCCAATCATTAGCGGACCGGAGTTCCACTGTGGTGACCCCTTAATGGGAAAAGCCGAAAGAAAAACAAAAACAACAGTCATTACTTTCCTTCTACATATATGCACCGAGTGCTTCCCCTGTAAGCTATAAAGACAAAAATTGTAGCCCAGTCAAACTGGTTTCAGTTTTGTTTGATGACGCAACACCTTTCAGTGGCTACAAATTAGGCTTTTATTTTGTCATTTTTACTAAGTTTATTTTAGTGGTGGTATAGCCTTTGGGCTGAACAGTAGAGTGGCCATCACATTATTGTGTTTCTGGATAGCCATGTTTCTCTTTGATGGGCCACCATGTGCTGACACATATTCTCGTTATTTTGCAAAATATAGCAAGCCATTCACAAAACAGAAAAAAGTTCACTCTCCCTTTTTATAGGTGTAGTAATTAAAATATTTGGCACTTGTATGTTGTGATGCAGGAACAGAAAACAACACCTTACGTTGGTGTGCATTTATACATATGTGCCCATATTGTTGGCTTGCGTATTGAAATAAATAATCTGGAGTGGAGTGTAGTTTATTTACAGTGAAAAAGTCAAAGCAAAGATCATTTTTAGTATAAAAGAAAACAAAGCACACTTCTACTTATGGTTACTTATGGTTCAATTCTGTATTTTAGTTCACTTTAAATTCTGTAACAGTTCATAGACTTCTGGTCGAGCTGCCATACAGTAATCAAATCCACAGTCATGCTGCTGGTACTCTTGGAGTAAAGCCAGTTAAGCTTCTAGTACTTCTGGAACATATCCATAGATCTTTCAGCAGTTCTACTGGTATTTCCACTGCCTTTTCTGATCGGGGTTAGCCACGAGTCTCTGCTGTTGGTCTGAAAATTCTTGCGTGTGAGAGGCAAACTTTGGCATTTTCTTTCAGCCCTTCTCATGACAACAAATATGCAGGTAATCATTATGAAATTGTGCTATTTTAAGATTTGCTGCCATAGTTATGTTATCTGTGTAGACTACCATCAATTTTTACTGCAATATTTATTGTATATTCCGCACATCAAAACAACATTTCTTGGCTACATATAAAAATTATGCATGTATGTATGCTTTTGTGTGAGTATATATATATGTGTGTGTGTGTACACGCACACATATATATATATATATATATATATATATATATATATATATAGTTCCCCTTCACAATCCCAAATTACTGAATGCACGAAATTCAGTAACTCGAGACTGTAAAGTCGAAAATGCAGAAGCACGAATCTGCATAAGCGCAAATTCAAATATCTAAAATTCGCGCTTATGCATGTTAGCTACCGGACAGGAAGTTTGTGAGTTGGGATGCTTTACGGAAGTAAAGGTGAGTGAGTGTATGTGTGTGTTTTGTAAGTTGTGAGTGTGGGTTAGGGTAGGGAGGTGGGAGTATGAGTGGGAGTGTTGGATGTGTCTATGTGTGTGTGATGTGTTTGTGTGTGTGCGAGGCAGTTTAAAATGTGTTTTTTTTTTTTTTTTTTTTTTGTGTGTGTGTGTACGATCTCGGAGTTAGAATATATAAGTAGGGGGGTGCAGGGGGGCTTGCCCCCCTGCGTACATGTAGTGTAGCGCTTGTAATTCATATTATGTGGGTTGTATGGTGTGCGTGTTGTGTGGTGTATGTGTTCTTTATGTTCAGGGATTTTTGTTTTCTTGCTTGTGGGTTTCAGGATTTTTGTTGGTTCGACTTTATAATTTCGAGTTACTGAATTTCGAGCATTCAGTAATTCGATATTATGAAGGGGAACCATATATATATATATATATATATATATATATATGTATATGCATGTATGTGTATATATATATATATATATATATATATATATATATATATATATAGATACATACACACACACACACACACACACACACACACACACACACACACACACACACACACACACACACACACACACACACACACACACTCAGCCTTACCCAGGTAAAGCTACAACCCCAAAACCAACAACCAGTAACCAAAGCATGAGTATTGCCTCACAAATCAACACCTACTTTATAAACACCATCCTCTCCTTAGTTACAGGGAACAATTCCACCCCACTGTCTCGTCCACCTAAATGTGAAAACTAACAGCAACACTTTTGACCCCAAACCTGTCCTAACTAACACCATAAGAACAATGCTGAAAAAACTGACACCTTCTTCCTTAGCAGCTGACTAACTCCCCAATGAGTACCTTAAACTTTCAGCTGATGCCATAGCTCTGCCTATCTCCATTCTGGTAAATAGATATATAGCAGAACAATATGTCCCACAATTATGGAAAATTTCCTGTATCACCCCTCAACATAAAGGAGGAACATCAACAGAATTAAACAATTGCAAACCCATAGCCATCCTTTCCCACATGTCAAAATTCTGGGAAAATTTATCCACACTCAATTACTACAATACTTGTTATCTCACAACCTTATCTCTCCCAGCATGGTTTCAGACTAAAACACAGCACCACCACAGCCCCAATTAATTTCTCTAACACCATCAACCAACTGAGAAATTCAAACCAGCAAGTAGCATCTGTCTTCCTAGACATGCCAAAAGCTTTCAACACTATCTCCCATCAGAAACTCGTTAGTGCTCCTGCCTCACTAAACCTATCAAAGACTTACCTTTCCTAGTTCCTAAGCTATCTTTCTGACAGACAACAAGCAGTACGAATTCCAAACTCTCACCACTTCTGCCTGTCTTGGTCGGTGTCCCCAAGGGTCCATACTAGGACCCTTCTTTTCATCATCTTTTTCAATGATCCAGCCTCATCCACAACACCCACTAAAGTAGTTCAGTATACAGGTGAGTCAACTTTAATCTTCTCAGCAGATACCTTCCCAGACCTCCAAATAATAGCCCAACTAGCTTTTAATGCTGCAGAAACAAATCTAAGTAAATCACAACTAATCCTCAACCCCCAAAAGATGCAGCTAATGCTGTTTACCAGTAGCAAACAATCACCAACCACACCTCCCTTCACCATTCTCTCAGCAAACAGCACAGTCATCCAACCAGTTGAGCAAACAAAACTCCTTGGTGTGACAATCGACAACAAACTCAGATTTGACCAACACATATCCATCACAATTAAGAAAGTTCACATCAAACTTGGCTAACTGTACAGAAGCAAGCCATTCCTCACTGGCAATACCAGACTAACCATATCCAGAACCTTCCACCGCTCTACGTTCCTATATGCTTTCCTCCTCTTTACCAACTTAAAAAAATCAGACTTAACCAAATCAAAAACTTGCTACAACAAAACAGCCCGCTTTGCAGCCAAACTTCCCCACCAAACCCACCATTGTATTGCTCTACATAAATTAAATTGGCTTGAGCTACCTAACCTTCTCCATCTTTACCAACTTACACACAATATCATCTTCCATCCTGAAAGTTGCCCATCCCTAAAGGAACCTGTTCCCTACTCATGCCCACAAAGTCTAAGATCTGCATCTGCAGACAGAAACTTTCTCACAGTAAACAAAGCTAAGAACGCTCACGGTAAAGCCCTATTCTTAAATCAAATAGCCAAATTATGGAATGCTCTACCCCGCACCCTCCAAAACACACTTGAATCTACCAATTTCAAACAACTACTATGTGAACATCTGTCCAAGAACTGGCATTGCTTCTGCGCCAAACCTGACTGACAGGATATCTATAACTCTCTCAACACACTGTCCACTCCTTACATCATTTTCTCCCTATCCTCAGTGTTTACTACTACTCAAAAGTACATATATATATATATATATATATATATATATATATATATATATAGAGGAAATGTCATTTGTTCATAACTATTATTTAATATGTACAGAGTACTAATTTTTCTTACAGTGATCTTCACTGAAATGCTTGTGTGTTTTTCTTTTTGAACCTGTATCTACTAGAAAAGTGTATGGATTACTACTTTCTATAGACTAATTAGATGTGTATTTTCCAGCTTAATGCATGTATACTATTGTACTATCTAATTATTGTATTTTGCTTATATTTCTGTGGAGCTTTTCTCCCCGGGCCTCCGCTGAAAATGGGCTTCTGGCCCAGTCGGACATTCCTGATAAACAAATGTAAATAAAATAAATTAAAATTAAAAAAAAATATATATATATATATATATATATATATATATATATATATATATATATACTTTGAAAGCTTGAAAGGCCAGATTACCAAACGTGATTTTCACGAGATGACAACATCCAAACCTTGACTTCCCAAAGTGAAAGTTTTACCAGGTGAAGTAAACACTTGCCCAACATGGAGAAATATGCCTTTTCCGCCACTGTAGTGCTATCCTGGAGTTGGTATATATAGTTAAGGGGGTGCAGCCCCACCCCCACATTTTGGGGTGTGGGGGCGTAGCCCCCACCTAGGTGGGTTTTACATACTGCAGTGTGTTTCTGTGAAATACACATACATATACACACACATATACATACACACACATGTATGCATATATATAAATATCTCCATCCATCCATCCATGACCATTGGTTAAGGTGTCACATCAACAGTGGAAGTCATCTGTCACCAATGTTAATACCACCAGGTGGCTAGCGCTGCTGCTGTCCTTCCATACCTCACACACACATGTCTCTTGTCAGTTTAGATTGTCCAACCCATCTACTGCATGTCTTTGGAATGTGATAGGAAACAGGAGTACCTAGAGAAAACCCATGCAAACACAGGGAAGACATGCAGACTCCACACAGAAGGCACCCCAACTGAGAATTGAAAGAGACAACTTCTTGCTGTGAGGCAACATGCTACCCGCAGCAACTTTGTTGCCATTTGTGTGTGTGTGTGTGTGTGTGTGTGTGTGTGTGTGTGTGTGTGTGTGTGTGTGTGTGTGTGTGTGTGGGGGTCCTGATTTCAGGGCGCATCCAGTAATTTCGCTTTAACATGATTTGGCAAGGAGTGCTCCTTAAACCGAGCATGCCTTCTAAATACAGACCCAGTTACCGCAGCCTTGCAAGATGCCTTTAATGAATCAAAACCATATTGCAATGTATGTTTACCAACTTGTTCAGCAGAATACATTAAATCCTTATTTTCAGCACAATCAGGAATCAACATCATTTTCTGTTTAAGCGATCCAATAATATTCTGCTGATACTTTAACATATGAAACTGGCAATTCAAGGCCCTAATGGCCAAAGTTGCAGAAGTGTATACCTTGTTACTCCATCTATCCAGGGCCCTGGAGTCTGTATCAGAGGGGGTAGGATTTTTGGCAGTAGTAGCTTTAATGCCCTTGGGTCCCTGTGAAACGGTTTCAGGATCCGCAGTAGGATTTTTAAAAAGGAACTTGTGAGAGTCAGGAACCCTGTAATATCTATCAGGTTTTCTGTAAGCAGGAGGTAAAGAGTCAGGGGCCATGCTAGATTCCGAAAAGGCATCATCAGAAATGTCCAGTACAGGAGGTACAGCTAAAGGCCTATGCCAGGGCAGGAGTAAGAAATCCCTAAGCCTCATTTTAGAATCAGAGAAATCCCGACTTTCCCAATGAAAATGCTCCCTGAGAGTATGCAAGGTTTCACCAAAAGAGAAATCCTCGGGGGGGTTGGCGCAGAGGGAATAGAGTCCTCAGCATCAGAATCCTCATAGGTAGATAAGGGTAAATCCTGGTCATCAGAGAAAACAGGAATTTCAGAATCCTAGTTAGAAGTATCATAAGCAAACTCAGTCGTAGGTCTCTTAGACGGGGAAGGTTGGCTTCCCCTGATTAAAGTAATAAGGTCTTCAGCCATTCTTATCATTTGTTTTTAGGCATAGAGGCCTGACCATGTGGTCTGAGCGTCAGTTTTCTAGGCATGGTTCGAGTTTTAGGCCTTGAAGAAGAAGATGGCATTGGTTTAATATGCAATTCAGTAGGCCTGAATACACCATCAGAAGCTGGTGCCTGCACAGTGGCTCTGGACCCATCCAAGGTAGAGACATCCGCAGGTTCCACAGTTGAAGCATCTCGCGGCATACCGGACTCTGAATGGGTCTCAGTAGAGGCCTGCAAATCTGAAGTAGCGGGTATCAGGGGCTGCAAAAATGCCTCTTTGAGTACTGGCGAACTGGGCGGCCTGTCTCTATCTTTATCTTTGTGTTTTTTCGGAATGTCGGTAGTCGGATGGCTTACCGAAGACATATCAGGATAATTGAACCGAGCAACAAAATATTTAGAAGCGCAAATATACCGACGATGGATTGTTCGTGGTTTAAATAAGGCAGAAAACCGACAGCGAGGTACATCGTGGTGAGGGCATAGGCAAGGAATACAGTACAAATGAAAATCTTTATGAGGTATTTGCTTTCCACAAGAAATGCAATTATTTACTTTTACTGGCATCGGTTTAGAGCAAGAAAGTTTCCCCAACGGTGTACTTAGCTTTTATTTGAAGACGGTTCTGAAACTCGAAAACGAAAATTTCAGGAGTCTGCCGACCGGCACTTGCAAACTGCTTCTGCTTCGGGCACCGCACGGCAAGAAAGACTGATGTAATGACATCGGCTGCATGTTTTATACCCCTGACGACCTGACGTCATGGAAGAAGAGACAGCAACTGACGTAGGACCCAAGACTTTGTTAATCACGCCTACTGAGGGCTACTGCAAGCAGATAACCCAAATGTAATGACTGCAACAGTGAAACACGAAGAACATGCATATATATATATATATATATATATATATATATATATATATATATATCTCCATCCAGCCAGCCAGCCACACCCCTACAATAAATATATAGATATATATATATATATATATATATATATATATATATGTATGTATGTGTATGTGTGTGAGAGAGAGATGTATAAGGGTGGGACAGTGGCACAGTGGCACAGCATATGACATTGTTGCCTCACAATAAGACGTTTCCTGGTTCGATTCTTGGCTGAAAGGCCTTCCTGTAGGGTCTGCATGTCCTCTCCGTGTTTGCATAAGCTTCCTCCAGGTGCTCCATTTTTCTTCCATATTCCAAAGGTATGCAGTTGGTGGATGGGACACTCCTGAACTGGATGTAAAAGTCAAAATGAGGCCAGCACTAAAGAGTGAATGTATATATAATTTAATATAGCATAACCAAAAGAATCAGACCGGTTTCGGCCCCATGGCCTTCCTCAGTGATACAGCACTGACAGATAATGAATACTTAATATAACATTCTTAATTAATCAATTAAGTAAGACAAGTATTTAAAGGCACAGTTTCCTAACAAGGGGTTTAACATATATACACATATATACAACCAGCTTTCAAATTCATTTACAGATGGTCATTCAAACCAGGGGAAAATAACCCCCCCCCCCCAATTTGATTATCCAACCCCGCTCTTTATTATTTAATATACCATGCCATCCCATTTTGTTGGATCTATCCCCCCAAATTTTATCTATAATTGTGAAGTGAAATTTGGCTGTTTTATTATTAACACATGTTTATATAGAGCATTTGTCAGACATTGATTTCTAATGTCACTAAGATGTTCCGACATTCTAATCCTAAATGGTCTGGATGTCTTTCCCACATAAAAGGCAGAGCAAGAACAGGTGGCCAAATAGACCACCCAATCCGTTCCACAATTTCCAAATCATTTAATGTTGTACACTCTGCTGGTATTTTTGCTGGAAAATTCCTTTTATTTGAGCATATGTATACAAAATGAGTAGTGCCCACAGGGGAAGGAACCAATCAATTTATCCCCTGTTAATGTTAATTGCTGGCCCAAGCCATAAATTGGCCATAGGTGTCAGTGTACATATATGTGTGTGGTATGGAAGAACTACCGAAGCAGGGCTAGCAACCCAGTGGTTTAAAGCTTGGCTCTAGATGATTGTCAAGTTGAAGTGACACCCTGACCCCATGTGCAAAAATGGGAAAAAGGGTTTGTGGATGGAGAGATACCTCTTACCTCACACCTTCCTAGTGATCAGCTCATCGTGTGCTGACCACTTCTAGCTGAATCTGCTTTTCCTCTCATTATAGGTATGTTAAGCTTGTAAGACACAGCAGGATCACTTTATGTTATATCTCTGCTTTGTTTTAGGGGAATTTCTTCTTTCCCCATTATTGTAAAACTGTGGAGTTAGTATGTATAAGTTAATGGGAATAGAAACAGGTATAGATAAAGATATATATATATAGGTTCATAGGTTCATACTAGGCTATCTGCCCTAGGGCATTTATAAGCCTAGTCAGAATGTGCCACCCATTTTAAATTTATTTTGCTATGCCCTTTTTCGAGGTTAGTATACTGTGCCTCTGTCTAACAGTGACACACGATCTCCCATCCACTCATCAAGATTCCTCTTGAAGAGAGGAAATGAGGGACTCTGCCTAATCTGGACTGGGATTTTATTCCAGAGTGAAGGGAGCCTCTGGGTTATGAATCTGTCCCTCCAGCATGTCCTATTTATTTCAGTGCTGAGGTTCAGATGGGATTTGGATTTTCTGAGGTGCAGCATGTCCATTAAGCTTTACATCAGGCACAGATCGCTTCTGAACAGGTGGTATGCCACTGAGTAGAGCTGGAGTTTTTTAACCGGCAGCATATGGCATCTGTTTGAGCCCTTTGATCCTCTTTGGTGAGGTACTTTTGGGGTCTTTCCAGTTGCTGCAGGTGTCTGTCCCAAAAGGGCATTTGAGGGATGAGTAAAGAGGCACGATGACCTCCTGATCTAAATGTGAATCCCTTCATGATTAGGCTATATAAAATGTTTTAATGGATTACCACCTATGTGGCCAAAGGGGATGACTATACACTTTTGGCATTTAGCTTCAGTTGTCTGTTTATGAGGCCCTTTGGAGGATGCTTGTGTCAGCTGGAGAGTCGAACTTGGTCAAACAAGAGAGGTCCCAGGGTTTGAGTCTGACATGGCTCCAGCAATTTAACCATGTGGGTTCTGTCCTTGAGCCAGTTTGCAATCCATCTAGTGACATAGGGGTTTATATTTAAGCTGGTGAGCTTATCTATAATGCCCAAGGTCCAGGTAGGCTGTGTGGACCACCTTCCCTCATCAATGGCCTTGGTGACTGTTTCAAAGAAATTAACCAGGTTTAAGAGGCAGGATCTGCCAACTGGGTAGGATCCAGTGTTTGCATCTTTATTTATGAGGTCCATGATGATCCTTTCCATAGCTTTGCAGACAGGATCCGCTGAGGCACCACCTTTATGGAGAGGGCACATCCTGTAGTAAGGCTGAGATTGAACACGACACCATCTGGTCCCATTGATGCTGTGTTTTACCTGAGCATCTGAGATGTCAAGGCTCTGCTGGGATAGATATTTGCAACCTGTCAGCTAGGATGTTGGCAATGTCTGTGGGTTCGGTGTATTTTTGTCATTTTGGACTAATTCTGAGCATATCTGGGAATTACCACCCAGGTTCCTAACATAACTAAAGAAAGCCTTGTGATTATCCTTAGTGTCCTGTGCAATTTTTCTCGACAATTTTATGTAGTGATGCCTTCCCTTTTGGGATTTTGCTCTATCATTTAGTAGCTTCCTCCTTCTATTGTATAGTTTGTTTATGGTTGGGGTCCACCAGACAGGACGCCTGCCTTTGGAGGATTGGGTCTTGGTTTTATTTGGGATCGATGATCCATGCATTCCTGAAGGTGTTCCTTTAAAGGATTCCACCTCAGTTTTGTGGTTTTCTGGGCAGGAATATCCAGTGAGATTAGTTTATGGTCTGTGGTCTGGAGCATAGAGTCCCCATGTTGGTGATGATCAGGTCCAGTATGTTTTTCCTCTTGTGGGAGTTTATAAATATATAAACCTATAGGCTATATATATAATGCTCCCAGTCTATGTTTGGGTAGTTGAATGTATATGGCAAAATAGTATAATGGCCACTGTTGCCATCAGCAAAAGCTCTTTCAGGCTTTTACACTTTTTTGGAGAAAGTACTTTGTGTTACTCCACTGTGAGCAGTCTAAACAGCCTGCTGAAGATAAATTGTGTGGGAAATGGCAGAAAGTACCGATACTTCAAATGCTGTGGCTTTTCAGATAACAATAAGCAATCTAGAGCTCTTTATAAGGAACAAAAAAGTTAGGTCAGAAATAGGGACCAGTGGGTGAAGACTACAAACAAGACACCAGGATATGTTCATTTACAGAAACAATGTTCGACTTATAGAGCTGTTGATTGGTGCTGGCAGAGGTAGTATATAAATGAACCATAGCAAAATTTTGGGAACGTCTGGGTTTGGAGTGGTTTCAGAACTGATGTAGTGGAGTTATATAAAATAAATTAATAAAGCCTTTGTTGCCTTCCTAATATATTTTTTAGGCAGAGAACAGTTGATGGAGATTCCAACGTAACATATCAGTCCCAAAATCAGATCACATTGAGGTGTCTCTCCTTAGTGCCAGAAGTCTAAACAGTAAATTCCAAGATCTTGAGACACTCCTACATTTGGAAAACATTCATGTCTGCATATTTACTGAAACTCATTTTAAATATAAAGGTAGCACTCCCTCACTATCAGGTTTTTGCACTTTTTATACTTTCAGATTCAATGTCAGCTGTGGTGGAGTCTCCATATTTGTCAAGAAAAATATTACCTTCAAGCAGATACCTAAAGAATCACAAGGTGAACACCTTTAACTACCTATTAATTATCAACTAATAGCTTGTTACAAATAGCTTCTTTGGCCACTGATGACTGTATAAGATTCCTCAGTGCTCTAAATGATCTGGCTGTTGGCACAAAGGTAAAGGCTGTGAACTGTAGTTCCCGTTATGCAATGTTTAATTGCCTCAGCCCTCATTTATCTGCTGTATGACCCTGAGCAAGTCAGTTAACCATACATTGCTCCCAGGTCACCTTTGAAAAGGGACTCTGTGTATATTCAATGAGCCTGCCTGGTTAACAGATGGGTATTATTATTATTGTTATTATTATTATTTTGTTATTATTGTTTTGTTATTAAATGATCTACGTATTAGCAAAAACTCACTTATTTTGGGGTGACTTTAACTTCCCTTCAGTAAACTGGGACAACTGTACTTTCAGTATGAGATATGCTCAAAAATTTCTAGACTGAATAAACAAAAATTCACCTCAGCACCTGTTAAATAAACCTACTATAAGACACAGCAGTCTTGACCTGAGTCTAACAAATATGGCCACTTTTTCCACTTTATCCTCCGATAGCTCCTTCCCAGTAAGTTTTAACTTTAAATGTGTGACCTTCTCCAATAAACTCCCAAAAGCTCCTACAGTAAACCCCACTGAATTTAAGTATTACAGACATGCTAACCTCAACTTACTTTGTAATAAAACATCAAAGTTTGGTTATGACTGAGCAGAAGCAGAATCCTATAATTCAAAGTGGAAAGGGATGATGAAACAACAGGGGGAGAAGCTCAAGGAACAAGTAGATACTAGGATTTTGGATGCAGATCCTTAAGGAGAATAACAATAACCATACAGAATATTGCATTCATGAAGTGCCAGAACATTTTCTAAGAACTAAGCCAAAACAGGAATGGAGAAAGGAGATTCTGCCATTAGGGATGACTGCAATTAGGGATACATACAATAGGCAAGAGGAATTATTGGAGAAAACTAGTAAAAGATGCAGGGTGTTGAGAGCAAATAATTAGAGGGGAAATGTAATAGAATGGGAAGAGGCCAATAATTTGTTTGGACTGTAGACTAGAAATTGCTTTCCCTATCAAGAATTGATATTTGAATATAGGCAAAGATAAAGAAATAGGGGGATCTTAAGTGAAAGACCAGCACTAGTAGACTTTTTAGTAGATTTTTCAGCAAAAGCTGCTGTTAAAAAAGGAAAAATTAGTAGAACATATAAAATATTGTATGATGACTATAAGAAGTAAATCAGAGGAGGTTAAAAAGGATTAGGAAGAGCCTGAATAAGCAATTCACAAAGAAACAATGGGAAATGTATGTATCTATGTCTCCCAAATATGCAACAAAGTCTAGAAGATTTAGTATCTTTGCTTGAAAGTGTTTACATAGGTATTTTATACTCCAAGTAGACTCCAAAGAATTTTTCCTCAGGTAGGTAGCAAATGTGGTGGTGCAATGGGGAAGAAAAAGGTAATTGGTAACTTGTTTTCTGGGAGTGTAATGAGTTGGCAGACTTTAAAAATTCCTTGAAGACTACTCTATCAGAAGTACTGGGTGAGCAAATTGGTATGACTAAGAAAATGATTTTTTTTTAAGCTACGGTACAGAATCGGAATTGCCGAGACATAGTAAGGCCCTGCTGAGTCTAATTATGTTGGCTACCAAAAAAGGGATTACTAGGAAATGGAAATCAGAGTCTAAACCAACCGTACTAGAAACGGTGAATATAGTGACAGACATAAAACAACTGGAAATGGGATCTTTAGAAAACAGTAGGAGCAAATTACATAGAAAAAATGGAAATTGTGAGAACAATACATGCAGAGGAGGAATGAGATTTAAAATAAGGTAGGATTTGAATGAGCTATGTAATGTTTGACTGACAGTGACTGGTATAAGTGTTGTATAATATTTGCACATAAAATTGTCGTTATGGCTGGTTTTCATTTGTGCAAGTGTGTGCTTGAGTATGTCCTAAGTGGTAGTTTAAAGGTGTTTCTTGTTTAAAAGAAAAAATTTGTTATGACTGCACCTCCCCTGAACTTCATAAAGCAGCAGCAAACTTTACTAATGAATTTTGTACCCAGTCAAAAACTGACTACAGCTAACGTTCCCTACCAGAACTAATTATCACAGAAAATTCAGGAACAAACCACCATGGTGT
This sequence comes from Protopterus annectens, assembly GCF_019279795.1. NCBI lineage: Eukaryota > Metazoa > Chordata > Ceratodontiformes > Protopteridae > Protopterus > Protopterus annectens. Next base: position 1,648,310,211 of record NC_056732.1, read on the forward strand.
TCCACCACCATAAGTAAGCTATACAACAAAATAAGGAAACTCACTCATTTGTTTAGTAGATCTGAAACCCATCCTTTAAAGGATAACATTAAGAGCACCCCCCCCAAAAAAAATAAACAAATTAATAACATTGTCAGGTTTACTAAAGGAGTCCATGAACTTAAGCTGTCCTCTGAAGCCAAAGATAATTATAAAATTTTCCTTAACTGTTAGAAACCTAAAAGACAGTATCCTGCAATGTTCAGAATGTATTCATAATACAGCTTCCTTTTTGACCCAACTGACAACTGCCAGTATTCTTGCAAACAAATTCATTAACTTTACTTCTAAGACTTCTGTTCAAAGACCCTTAATATCTGAATCCCTTACTCCCCAAATTACTTCTAATGATCATTTACTGAAAGTGCTAACCAAGACCAAAAGAACTTCCTCTATGGGAACTGACACTATATATGGGTGCTTAATTAATAGTATTAAATATGGCTTTGCAGACATACTCCAAAAACTGTTTAACTTTGTTTTTTTGTCTCTGATAAGTGGTGCACAGCTGTGGTATTACCCTTCATAAGGGTGGTATTACAACAGACCTGGGTAATTACAAACCTGTCAGCCTTGAAATCCATAGAACATGTTATAACGGATCTCATAAACCGTGATGTCAAGTATTTCATAATAGGTAGATCCCTCTCTATTTCATCTGGCAAATTTTCTTAAAAGCATTATGGAGGCTGTAGATAGTAGCTATGCCATGCACTCAGTGTATCATGACCTAGCCAAGGCCTTCAACCCCATGCCCCCATTAGATAGTTGAGTGTATCATGACCTAGCCATGGCCTTCAGCCCCATGCCCCATTAGATAGTGGCCATGCTGTGCACTCAGTGTATCCTGACCTAGCCAAGGCCTTCAGCCACATGGCCTGTTAGATAGCGGCTCTGCCGTGCATGCAGTGTATCATGACCTAGTCAAGGCCTTTAGCCCTATTCCCCATTCTAGCATCTTACAAAAGGTAAATGCTGTAAAAATTGACCGTTATGTTGTAAGATGGATGGCAAACTGGCTGAAAGGCAGATAACAAAACGTGAGTTGCAGGTGTCTTATTTTAAAGTATGAAAGTAACTAGTAGTGTCCCTCATTGCTCAGTGTTGGACCTCTCCTTTTTGTTATTTACTTCTCAGATCTTCAAGTAGACCGTCAGGACCTTTAGCTAATAAAGTTTGTAGATGATTGCATACTGGGGTTAAGTCACCATATGATACACGAACCCTCCAGAGTGAACTCTGCCTATTAAAATGGGCTCAAACTAAATGCCAAAAAATGTATTGTCATTACTTTGGTAGACAACCCCTCTTCTCATCATAATGTCTAAACAACACACCTCTACAAAAAAATGCACTTTGGGACCTAGGTACTTGGGTTGATAGATCCCTGTCTTTTCATCATCATGTGAAAATGGCTATCTGGAGATCTTTTTATTTAGGCCAGCTGATTGCCAAAGAAATATAATCAAGGTCTAAGCAGGTAATCACTCCCTTATACTATATAAAAAGGAATGATGTTATGTTGTCCCTATCTTGCCTTCCTTCATGTTGGTTGGGTTCAGAGCTGATCCTCGGCTCCAACTCGGCCGTATTCTAAAGCTCAAGAGCTTCCACTGGCTCGAGGCTAGACCCTATCCCATCATGTCTAGCGGTAGTTACCCAGATCCCATTTGGCACTTGAAGCTTCGAGATTGCTGGAGACTAACTCAGGCTAAGTTTTGATTTTTTTTATTATATTCTTTGCTAAAATCTTAAAATTGTTAAGGAAGTGTTTACTATAGATTAGTAGTAGTTTGTTCTAGGATCCCTGTCTCCATTTTTGTTGTTGTTCAGGCTGTCTTGTTTACCTAAAGGCCTATCCCCCTCCCTTACAAATCCGTTTTTAGTTAGAGGATTCTTCCTTGCTTTTGGCCCGCTTCAATTAAAGTGTTTCACCTTATTTCCTCCTCCCTTTTCTGCTTAAGGAGTTAGCCGTTTAAGTTAGAGGCTCTCCTCAGTTGTGGGAGTTGTTGTTTAACTTAGAGGCTCTCCCCCTTCTGTTATCTTCCATTGCTTTCTATAAAAAAAAAAAATATATATATATATATATATATATATATATATATATATGTATATAAAATAATTTAGATATAGTGTTGTTATTGTAGAGTGGTATACTTCTCCTTTCTTGATACCTATAGCTATAGTTTTGTTGTTCATGCTTATCAACAATGTCAAAAGAAGCACCCAAAGAATCCAAGCCTTCTGGATTCAAAAAGTGTGACTTCTGCTCCCAAAAAATGTCCTTGACTGACGGACATACTAGCTGTGTTTACCACCTGGGAGCGGTGCACCTGCAGGACTTGTGTTCCATTCGTCATGCTTTCAGCGCCAGAGTCCTGCAGGAGCACAAAAACAAACTTATATTAAGAGACCCTTTGACACACCAGTGGAAAGGAATCTGGCAAGAAAACCAGAAGAATCTTCCAAACCGACATCTCCGTCGGTTCTGACCTTGGAGCCATTGAAGCAGAAAGAAATCTTCAAGTTCGTCATATCCGAAACCTCTCGGGTCCAACAAGACTTTATCTCCTGTGGTTCCGTCAGTGTCCGTGGAACCATCTAGGAGTCACAAAAGAACTAGATCTCCTTCTTTGGAACTGGTGTGGTCCGCTCCACAGTCACCGCTTCTCCAGTCTATGGCAGGCAGTCACCGATCGTCCACCCACTCCTCTTTGTCGTCCAGGAGCATTTCAGACGATGATGTGGAGAGGGTGGTGAAGAGACTACTGAAGACACCAGCTCTCACCATAATCTTATCGAGCCCAGCCCGTATGGATGTGGAGCCGACTGTTCAACCCTCTGGATCATCTATTCCTCCTTCGACTCACTTGAGCTCAGAGCTGGAGTGCATGGAAGTCATTATAGTGGAACCATCGGTTCCAAAAACTTCCGGTCTCTCAGTTCCGACATCCACTCTGATCTCCTCAATATCTTCTATCGAGGGATCTGGGAGCTGACACTCCCTCATCGGATCTGAGGGGGGGAAGCGGCATCAAACCCTTGTCCGACCCCATTCTCCCTCTTGGAGCTTTGGTGCAGGTGAGCTCAGCTCTCACATTGGCCTCGGAGCCATCACCCTTGGTGCGGGAGAGGTCTTTCTACTCTTTGGAGCCGGGGACCCTCTCTGGCAGGGGATCGTGGTGCCTTCAAGGTGATGAGGAGTGTGCTGTTCTCTCAGACAGCTCCTCCCTCGGCTTCAGCTACTCTGTCCCCTACAGAGTCAGTGTCTTCCCTTTCCCCACCCCTCCATTCTAAGCGTAGGGAACCAATGCCCCAGGACACCCATTTGAGTAACCCCCCCCTTCCGAAACCTCCCCAGAGCACCTTTCTGAGGAAATCCCTCGGAAGAGGACATGTAAGAGGAAGCATGTGGACTCCGCTGAGTCCCTGACATCGAACATGGACTTGGAGGACTCAGAAGGGTCCCCACGGTCCCCCCTCTGAGGATGTCTCATTCTCCGACATTCTGGAAATCCTCGAGCAGATGGGTGGCTGGAAGTCCCTTTCCCCTTCTGAAGATCAGTCCGTGTACCTGGACGCATTCGGTTCCTGACCCTCCGCCCTTTGACCCGCTGCTAGGGGTAGTAAGTCGAAAGGCATGGAGCTGTCCGGAATCGATGGAACCAGTTCTGCAGAGGCCCAATAAGTTCATAACTACACCAGATGACAAACCTTTCCTGACCAAGGGAGTGCCAGTTGATGCTATGGTGGTGGCGGAGGCCACTAAGAAGGAATTAGAAGAGACCTCTACTTCTGTCCATCCACTGAACAAAGAGTCCTGTATGATGGACAGATAGGGAAGAGTGTCTTTTCTTCAGCGGTTATCCCATTTCACCCCTCTTCAGAGGGATCTCCTGAAAGAGCTAGGAGATATCCCACAGCTGTGGGAGCTGCAGATAGAACTGCTTCTCAGCTTGCAACCTTATCTTCAGTAGTTAACTCCTCCATGTGGCTTATTTCCTATGCAGCCGATGGAGCGAGTAGGGCTGCTGGCACAGGAATCACCTTACGGAGACATTCCTGGATGCGCCTTTGTCAATTTGTGGAGCCCTTCAAGTCCTCCTTTTTTTTCTTTTCTTTTGATGGCTCGTCATTGTTTGGGCCCAAGGTAAAAGAAACTCTAACCAGCTGTGAGCAGGATGGCAAGACTCTCTCTGCCATGGGAGTACATTTTTCCGTGCCTTCTAGACCTTATCCCAAAGGTCAAAAAGGCAGAAAAATGTGATTCTGGAAATCCCAGGGAGTTTCGCCTAACGCACGTGGTGATTTTTCCCCCCAGGGGCAGAGGGGGAATAATAATGGGAGACACCACCCTCACAGCAGAGGGGGGTCCGCAGAGTCAGGGTGACAGAGATACATTCACTGGTAGACCCTTCCAGTGCTCCTGAAAGGAGGCCTGCCTGTCCACCTCTGGAGGCAGTTGGGGGAAGATTGTCACTATACCCAGAGGCCTGGCAAAATATCACAAAAGACACATGGGTACAGTCAGTCATATCCAGGGGATACAGTATTGCTTTCTCCATGCCACCTCTCCCCAGAAAACAAAAATCCATCCCAGATGTTCCACCCAATCTAAGGGAACAAACAACCCTAAAAGTTCAAAGGTTGCAAGAAAAAAAGTCATCCAAGAAGTCCCTGCAGACCAAATCAGGTCTGGAACTTGCTCAAGGTTCTTTTTAGTACCAAAGAAAACAGTGGACTGGAGGCCCATTTTGGACCTCAGCAGACTCAACAAGTCTGTCAAGAAGATAAAGTTCCAGGTGGTGACACTGCAGTCCGTACTTCCCTTCCTGGGAAAGGACAATTGGATGTGCTCCATTGATCTCCAGGATGTGTACTACCATATCAAGATAGAGAGGCGATCCAGGAGATTTCTATGCTTCCAGCTGGGAGCCAGTCACTACCAGTTCAAAGCTCAGCCCTTTGGCCTCACCACAGCCCCCAGGGTGTTCACCAAATGCATGGCATTAGTCACGGCTCATCTGAGGCGTCTGGGATTCTGGGTGTTTCCATATCTGGATGACTGGCTCCTTACTACCACCACCAAGCATCGACTAACCAAGACAAGGGACACCACAGTCTGCCTCTGCTCTCAGCTAGGCATCACTATAAACTATGAAAAGTCTGCCTTGTTGCCCTGTCAGTATATATTACATTTATAGGGGCAGATCTAGATACCAAAAACATGATAGCAAAATTGCCTCAGGATAGAGTGTAGACCATTTGACACCAGGTTGCAATTCTAATCGAGAGAAAAAAGACTGAAGCAAGATTTGTTCTAAAAGTCCAGGGCTCAATGGCATCAGCAGTAGCGCTAGTTCCCCTGGCATGCTTCCTCAAATAAGGTTATTACAGTGGCGCCTGTTTGCTCAATGGACCATGCAAGATCTACCCATGTCCCACGAAAGTTTCATCACAGAGACCTGCAAGAAGGACCTAAAATGGTAAGTTCAGTCCATGCACCTGATGCTAAGCAGACCGTTCGTCCTCCCCCAACCAGTGGCCACAGTGACCATGGATACTTCCCAGATAGGGTGGGGGGGCATTATCTGGGACAGACTGTTCATGGGACTTGGCAACAACATGAGTACCACTTGCACATAAACGTCCTTGAGATGAGAGCAGTGCTCCTGGCATTGCAAGCACTTAACAGCTCTCTCCCCATGGGGACGATTGCAATTCAAACGGGCAACATGTCAGTGGTTTAGTACATCAACAAGCAAGGTGGAGCCAGATCCTACCCATTGTGTCGAGAGGGTCTAAGAGTGTGGCAATGGGCGATGTTTTCCCAATGCTTTCCAATTGCAACGCACATTCTGGGGAAATCCAACGTGATAGCGAAAAAGCTAAGCAGGGCTATCGTTATGCCTCACGAGTGGTCCCTGAAACAGGATATTGTGAACCAGATTTTTCGCAAGTGGGGCGAGCCTTGCTGCGATCTTTTTGCCAAATCCATCAGTGCCAAATGCAGCAGCTATTTCGCCCTAGTCCCCCCACTGGGACAATCACCCGGGGATACACTTGTTCACGATTGGCCCCCGTGACTCCTGTATGCCTTTCCCCCGTTCCATCTGATACCCAAGGTTCTTCAGAAAGCAAAATCGTTGGGTTGTAAGCTAATACTCCTACTGGCCTCGTCAAATCTGGTTACCATTTCTATGGCCCCATCATCAGGAGGAGCCGTGAATTCTGGACCTAGTTCCGGATCTGCTGATGCATCAGTCGGGCACACTCCCCTCTTCCTTACTGACCCTCAAGCTGACAGCTTGGTTCCTCCACTTCCTGTCTTAGCCAGGCTTCCTGACATCTCCCCTAATTTCCTGTCACAAATCCTCTATGAGAAAACTGTATACTTTTTTAAAACTGTATACTAGCAAATGGAAACGGTTCTCTTGTTAGGCAACCAAAAATAGTATTGATCCTTTTACTGCACCTGTTTCAAAGATCCTAGAATTTCTCGCTGAAACTTTTAACCAAGGTACAGCAGCAACTATCCAAGTTCAACTGGCTGCTATTTCCAACTTTCATGTGGAAGAAATGGGTTCCAACGTTATGTCACACAGGCTATGCAAAGCTTTTCTGAGGGTTACTATCCTTTTGAGACCCCCAGTAAGAGAACCACTTCCTCCTTGGGATCTAAATTTAGTGCTAGCTCCCATGATTCTTCCTCTGTTCAAACCGGCTAATTCCTGTTCTTTAAAATTTTTGACATGGAAAACGATTTTCTTGATTGCCATTACCTTAGCTAGGAGGGTATCAGAATTAGCAACTCTATCCATTCATCCCCCTTATTTGATTTTTCGGAAAGATAGGATTTCTCTCAGGACCAACCCCTCCTTCCCACCAAAAGTTTGCTCAGAGTTCAATCTGAATCAATCAATAGAACTACCTGTATTCTTTCCGAACCATGCCTTCAACATGCCAGGCTTAAACGAGAGCTGCAATATAGCCCCTGTGCTGAAATATAGGTCCTACCTACGTTGATTAATTATAATATGAATTTAATTACAATAGGGATTAAATCAGATTTTTTATGTCCAGTATAGATAAAACAATTTTGTCAAATATGCAGCACAATACTTTTGCACATAAAATTGTTATTGGAGTTATATACTTGGTTGTTTTATTACAATTTTTTATCTTTTTTATCTTTGTATGAAAAATCTTATACACACACATACATATAAGTATGTGTATTGGTGTGAGAGTGTGTGTGTGTATATACATACATACATGTATACTCTTTCATTTCAAATGCATTTATTTTAAATGTATTTGTTATTAATGGAAGGGTAGGAAACATTAATTTAGGTTGTTGTTGAAAGTGTTCTTTAAGAAATGTTGTTTTGAAAATATCAAATTACTTTAAGGAAGTGATGTTTTACGTATAACAGCTGATTTTAACAAGGCTGCCTGTAGTATAAATTCTAGTTGGCACCTTTTTTTCTGTGTTTTTAGCCTCTGAAGAAGCTACACTGGTGCAGTAGCGAAAACGCTATTTATTTTCTTGTTTTAATAAAATTGTGTTAAGGCTTTGTGACTTTACTGGCTGCTGAGCACTCTTTTTGTATTTCTGAACCATGGCAACAAGGCAGAGTATAAACTCCACCAACTGGATTTTCATAGACGATTACATTTTTACTTGCACAGGACACAGGAATTCAGACAATCTGACCAATTGTTTGTATCCTTTGCAGAAAACAGAAAGGGAACTTCAGGCTCAAAAGTAACTTTCTCAGAGTGGATTTCAGACACCATTACTTACATCTATAACTCTCAGAACAAACAGCTGCCAGGGAAAATTCGAGGACAATCAACCAGGGCCTTGTCTACCTCTACTGCCTTTAGACTCAATATTTTGCGGCAGTTACGTGGGTTAATCCCCATACCGTCATCATTCATTACAAAGTAGATGTGGCCTCCCAGAACAGGGCATCCTTTGGTTCCACAGTTCTAAAGAGTCTATTCCATTGAGCCACCCAAGAAGAAGGTGCTGGGGACGCTGTCCCAACCAAAAAGAAGGAAGGCATGATAGAGACAATATAACATAAAGAAGTTATGTATTCACCATAATATTCCATGTTTGTTGTCCTTGATCTTGCCTTCCTTCTTGCATCCCACCCTCTTGGAGGATCGAGAGGAATTATCCATCCTTTGGCTATATAGGCCTTGATTCCCTTCCTGCCTTATGAGTTGGGTAGACTAAGAGTTCTTCTACTTCTGGCTTGGTGGTTTTTTTTATATTTGTATGTATCTATACACACACACACACACACACACGCGCACACACACACACACACACACACATGTAATATATATCTATAGGTTATATAGCTGCATATTGTAGTCTAGTGTTATGGGTTATCACAAACGAGGTCTGGGTAACTACCGCTAGGCATGATGGGATAAGGTCTAGCCTCGAGCCAGTGGAAGCTCTTGAGCTTTAGAATACAGTCGGAGCCGAGGATCCGCTCCGAACCCAACCAACAAGAAGGAAGGCGATATCAAGGACAACAAACATGGAATGTTATGGTGAGTACATAACTTCTTTTTAGGTCAGCGGTAATGAAACTTTTTTCTGTAAATACCTACTTAAAAAATGGCTCATTTAAAAAAAAATGGAAATAAGTAGAGCATCTAAACCTGATTTAGAGCATGCATGGATTTACACATGGTGGCATACACTTGTCAAGATAGGGGAAAATAACTTTTGCAGTAGATATATTGCAGTATTTGACAAACACAAGACATGATTTTTGCCAGCTCAGAAATTTAACAGTTCACTGATAACATTTGATGCATCTGTACTGTTTGATAATGTGAGGAGGAGCATTTGTAATAATTTTTTTAGAAAATTTGCTGCATTTCCACAAGATTGATGATATTAGTATTTGTTAAACATAGTTAAAGAACAAAGACTAGAAATCTGTTCTGTCAGGGTATAAATGTTTTTACTATAATGGACAGTCTAAAAAAAATCAGATAGAGGTGTTAATGATAGTGATTAAAGATTGAAACCTGTGATTATTGCATGTTCAGTGTTAACACCATACTGTAGATTATGTCACTGTGACAATAAAGGCAACCAAATTACAATTGTTGGAGTGATTATACCACCAATGTCAAGCACTGATGATCTAGAGGAATTCATACACTTCTTGTATGAAATATAGGAGGGAAACATAATAGTGGCTGGGACTTAACATTTACCAGAAACAGACTAGAATAGTATTTAACAACATCAGTAAGGCAATTATTTACAAGGTATGGTCAGGAAAAACAATTGCCTCAGATTGTAAGTAACCTACCAGGGAATGGAACATGCTGGACATTGGAATGGAACATGCTGGACATTTGTCTATTTTCCTAAGGAAATGACTTTTAGTTTTTGTCAAGTTCTGCCACTGTTGAACTGCAGTGATCATGGGGTTATACAGGTTAAAGTAGTGCTAGATACGTCCTGAAATCTAAACCACTGCAGAAAAGATTAAAAACAGACTATATGGAAGCAAAACCATCACTATGTAAAATGTATTTGAGTGATGCTTTCTCTGGAAAAAAAATTGCAGATTGAATGTGGCAAGTTTTGAAAGGGAAATTATTTGAATGCAAAAAAATTAAAAAAAAATTGTTCAGGATGTAGGCACACAAGGTCAAGAGCATATGATTCCATAAGAACAAGATAATTAAGATGAGAGACCAAACATATAAGAAATGGAAAAGAGGATGAAGCACAACTTTGAAAACTTAAACAAGCTGGCCAGACAGATTAAACGTTGTGTGAAACAAGATCAAGAAACATTTGAAGAAAATTTATATAAAGGTAATGAACATAACAGGAAACCATTTTATAGATTTGTAAGATGTGGTAGGACTAAAGAAATACAAATTGATAAACTACTTGTAGAGTCTAAAATTTAATCTCAAATACAACATAATATAGATAGTTACAAAATCTGACACAGAGAGATTTGGCTCTAGAAAGGGAGTGATAAATCATTGCAGTAACATTCATGTAATTTCATGTATTGAAATTAAAATTAGATTATACTGAAAAAGAACTAGTTAAACTGGACCCAAACAAAGTACAGGATGGAGCCATAATCAGGAATAATGACCTGAGAATACTTTGTCATGAACTTACAGTACCATTATTTGTGTAATTTACTAGGTCATTTAATTACGGGGAGATTACTCAAGATTGGTGACATGCTCTTGTAAAACCTATCTTTAAGGGGAAGGGAAGCAAGACAAACCCAGAAACATATAGACCCATACGTTTACTTTCTTGTTGTGGAAAAGTAATTGAAAAAGTTTTCTATAAATTATTGCCAGAACTGGAAAGGGTGGGACTTGAAACTGTATTTCAGCATACATATGTTGAAAGTAGATCTAAACCACTTCTAACATGATGTTCTATAGCAGTATAATAGCTATTAATGAAGTATTGTGCTGTGATGTAATTTATGTAGACTTAACTTCAGTGTTTGATACGTTCATAAATTAGAAAAGTAGGTGTTGATGTAATCATAAAACAATGATTAGTTGCATGGCTTACAAATAGGACATGACAAGTACCATACAGCAGTTGGACAGGTAGAATTCTAGGTTATAGTCAGAGTTGTTCCACAGTCCTCTGTCCTAGGCCCACATTTAATTAGGTTGTATCTTCAGAACTTTTTCATCTGAGGTGTTTTATAATCTGTATGCAGATGATGTGAAAATAGGTAAACTGATTATATGTGCTACTGATAGGGAATTCTGTAGCTTAACTAAATTGACCATTTGAACACAGAAGAATAATATGCTGGTAAAAACATCAAAGACTGTAAATAACTCTTTGTAGCAGGAATCTGCTGTTGTATTCATGTAGATATTTTCCAGACATGCATCTAACCAGAAGAGAATGTACACATTTTAAAAATCAGGCAATGAAAACAAGAAGCAATCCTTCTTTGAACCTTAAGTTGTCCTTTTTATTCACAGTAATGATCATTTCGTCTGTCAGATTTTATCAGATACAATGTTTCTTCGTGAAAAAAAGTTACATTTCTAGCTGTTAAATAACCCTAAAGAGTAGGTTGTGGTGGAAAACAGCCCTTGTGATTGGGGATAATGCTATGTTTCATCATTAGCTTATAGTTGGGCCTCTTGGTTGGAGGGGAGGTCAAGTCCCTAATTAGAATAAGTGTTATGGATTGGTAGGGTCAGCTGATTTGGAGGAGGTTAAGAAACCAGTTAGAATATGAGTCATAGACTGGTTTGGCTGTTATTTACCTCCATGTCCTTGTTAAGGAAAAAGATTCATTCACAATGTTACAAAAATTAAAATAAATTTCCAGTTTAAAAAAAAGGCTTTTTAACAGAATATTTTAGCACTTGAAAAGCCATTTATTTTTGCAGGTTCATGGAAACGTGTTGGGAGTCAACATATCTTTTTATGGCAAATTGTATTTTTGATTCTCTGTTCTATGTTTCCTATCTAATGCCCTAGTTCTGATCATCTGAAGAAGCTTCGGTTCAGGAACGAAAGCATTTATTTTAATACTGGATGGATCTTTCAATTAACTAAATCTGGCCCCATAAAATGGTCCTTCCTGAAGAAAGGAAGTACAGTCTGAGGGTGGGTACTGCCAAAGCGAAAATGGTCATGAGATTCTGTGGCCTTGAAAAATATATGAAATCTGTTAATAAAAAAAGGAACAGGATGAGATTGAATATTATTGATACAACGCATCTTGAAATAGAATGTGTTTCTTTACCAGGTAGTTTGAACTGAAGATCATTTTTAGTCACCAATAAAGTGAAAGGCACAAATGTACAAAGTCCATCAGTTAAAAAGTCTTAATCAGTTTTAACCAAAGACTTAACATGAATAAGGCAGTTCAGCTAAAAGGGGATTATAACAGTAGCATTCCTTATAGCTAGGCAAAATGAGGAACAGAATCATGGTCAAGTACCTTTCCCTCCCACATTTCTTTGATGCTGAAAGTAGTTTATATAAGTCATGGGGAGATAGAGTTGAGACATAGACACCCTAAAACACTGTTTTTCTCATTTTAAGAGACTTTGCTTTGAGTTCTCTTCACTGAAGTGAACTATGATAAGCTAAGTAATACATTTTTTTAATAGAGGGGAGTTCCATCTGCTAGAGTAATTATTTTAATTATTGCATTTAGTGTATGAAGTTCAGCAACTACATCTTTAAATACTTCTCTGAAATGTTTGCAGTTAGCTGGCCTTTCTGTTTAAGATGAAAACTGTACAGTTTGTTCATTTCTAAAATCTGCCAGTAGTTGATTTCAGCAGACTGGGGCATTTTTGTTAACATTTTTTTTCATATATTATATCGTCACAAATCAAAACATTTATCAAATTTACCATCATCTAAAAATACATGCCGCGGTGGTGTAGGAGTAGCATTGTTGCCTCACAGCAAGAGGTTCTCCCATTCGATTCTCGGCTCGAGCGCCTTCTGTGTGGAGTCTGCGTGTCCTCCCCGCAGTCGAGTGGCATTTGAAAGACATGCGTGAATGGGCGTGCCTTCGTTGAAGGTTGGGCGGGCACCTTACAAATCTACTGCCAATCATTAGTGCACCGGAGTTCCGCTGTGGTGACCCCTAACTGGGAAAAGCCGAAAGAAGAAGAAGAAGATGAGAGCAAATGATGTTATAGACTGGAAAGATTATACATATTTTTTCTGTCTGTTCCCGATTTGTCAGCCTTCCACACTTTTCCAAGTATCCTACAAAATGCATTAACTGCATAGTAGCTGTTTAGTTCTTTTTGAGACGTTACAAAGAAATTGGTGGATATCTGTAAGTTGTGCTGGCTTGCACAAGCCATTGCATTGCTGTACAAAGTTGTGGTAGTTAACAGTGCCTTCCTCATGAAGTACATCTACCCAGTATGAGTTGTAGCCTGCTGCTTCAGTCATGCTGACTGATGTGAATATGTCCAGTCCTCAGCATTGACCGAGTGATCGGTGACATGAATTTGGAAAGTGGAAATTCTGTGGACTTCTGTATTATCATGCTCCTCAGTTAGTAGTTACAATATCGCATTGAAGTTTTGTGTGAAATTGTAATGACATCAGGCAGCATGGCAGTTTTCTCTCTCAACTTTAAGCTTGATTATGTCATAAGTTCCATCAGTTATAGACAAAAAAATCATAGAGCTTCCAGGTCCTGTACTTCTTTATGTGCAAGTGTGTGTACACAAGCACTCTCCTCTTGTTGCTCAAAATACTCTTTGTTATAGATGTGTAATTATTTTCATTTGGTTACCAGGAAGGTCCAGACTGGCCATGCAAGACTCCTTTTCGGTGGAGGCCCAGGGAGAAAAGCTCCAAAAACATATTTATTGTGAGAAAAATACCAAGCAATTATAGCAGACCCTTTGTGAGTACAAACAATATTTTATATAATATAGAGTTCAAAGTATCTTGCAAGATTATTTGTTTTTAAAAGTATTATAACATGATTCCACCACCTGCATCAGCACCACCCTCTTTTTTCTCCATGGGTTTGGGGTATCACATCAAAGTGACAATCACCTAGAGCCAATATTCACACCACCGAGTGGCTAACCCACCACCTCTTACCTAAATATTGTATACGAGTAACATTACCTTTGAGTTAAATACGTCAGTCACAGCACTGCGTTTAGCTCTGTGTCACTGTCTGGTCTCCATGTTTAAATGGGATTAACATAGTGAAGAAGCAAGCTTGGGTAACCTTATCTGATGTAGCTTAAATACTTTGCAAGGGCAAACGTTTGCAAAACTCTTGTTTCACAAAAACTTGCAGTACAATGTCTGTAAATTAATAAACATGCAAACAGAATTCCAGTACATTACAGGTGGAAGAAGCAGTTTCTTTTTTTTGTTTCCTTCAGCATCCTAGGATTTTAGGAGGTGCCTGTCATAGTTTAGCCATCCTTATTTGCATGTGTTGAATATTAGCCAGTTAGTTTAAAAGTCATAGGTTCATAGTAGGCTTATCTGCCCTAAGGCATTTAATAAGCCTAGCCAGAGTGTGTTTGGCTTTCGCCGCCCATTTTAAATTAATTTTGCTATACCCTTTTTCGAGGTTAGTATACTGTGCCTCTGTCTAACAGTGACACAAAAGTGATACCCGGGGTAAACCTATGATCTGCCATGCACTCATCAAGATTCCTCTTGAAGAGGGTCAATGAGGGACTCTGCCTAACCTGGACTGGGATTTTATTCCAGAGTGAAGGGAGCCTCTGGGTTATGAAGCTGTCCCTCCAGCATGTCTTATTTATTTCAGTGCTGAGGTTCAAGTCTCTCGAGCGTGTAGCTCAATGGGATTTGGATTTTCTGAGGTGCAGCATGTCCATTAATTCCGGGTTGGACATGGCTTTATACGTCAGGCACAGATCGCCTCTGAGCAGGCGGTATGCCACTGAGTAGAGCTGGAGTTTCTTTAGCCAGGCAGCATATGGCATCTGTTTGAGCCCTTTGATCCACTTGGTGAGGTACTTTTGGGGTCTTTCCGGTTGCTGCAGGTGTCTGGTAAGGTATATCTCAAAAGGGACATTGTACTCAATTATGGGCCTGATGAGGGATGAGTAAAGAGGCATGATGACCTCCCCTGATCTAGATGTGAATCCTTTCATGATTAGGTGGGCTATATAGAATGTTTTTCTAACCACTTTGGCCACGTGGTTGTCAAATGAGAGATTGCTATCAACTTGGGTCCCCAGGTCCCTAATTACTTCTTCCGTACTTAATGGATTACCACCTATGTGGTAATTTGTGGGCACTTTGTTTTTGCCAAAGGGGATGACTATACACTTTTTGGCATTTAGCTTGAGGCCATCCCTCTGGCACCAGTTGTCTGTTTCTATTAGGCCCTTTTGGAGGATGCTTGTGTCAGCTGGAGAGTCGATTATGGCGCCCAGTTTGCAGTCATCTGCGAACTTGGTCAGCCACAGTCCTTCTGTGTTGGCCTGTACCTCCAAGAAATATATACCGAACAAGAGAGGTCCCAGGACTGAGCCTTGTGGGACACCACTTGTAACTGGTTTGGAGTCTGACATGGCTCCAGCAATTCTAACCATGTGGGTTCTGTCTTTGAGCCAGTTTGCAACCCATCTAGTGACATAGGGGTTTATATTTAAGCTGGTGAGCTTATCTATAATGCCCGAGTGGGGTATTGTATCGAAGGCTTTTGCGGGGTCCAGGTAGGCTGTGTGGACCACCTTCCCCTCGTCAATGGCCTTGGTGACTGTTTCAAAGAAATCAACCAGGTTTAATAGGCAGGATCTGCCCTTAACAAAGCTGAACTGGGTAGGATCCAGTGTCTGTAGGTCCCCAATATCTTTATTTATGAGGTCCATGATGATCCTTTCCATAGCTTTGCAGACCAAGCTAATCAGGCTTATGGGGTGATAGTTTCCAGGATCTGTTGAGGCACTACCTTTGTGGAGAGGGACCACTGTTGGTGTATGCCACTCTTTGGGTACATATCCTGTAGTAAGGCTGAGATTGAACAGTAGTTTTATGTTTGGGTTTAGCTCTTCTTGGAGTTCATGTAGGACGCAGCCCGGGACACCGTCTGGTCCCATTGATGCTGTGTTTTTTGCTTTAGAGAAGGCAGTTCTTACCTGAGCATCTGAGATGTCAGGGGGGCAGCGCACTGCTGGGATAGATATTTGCCCTTTTGGTGGGGAGGGGGGGGGTTTGCACTGAACTTGTCAGCTAGGATGTTGGCAATGTGTGTGGGTTCGGTGTATTTTTTGTCATTATGGATTAATTCCGAGCATATCTGGGAATTCCCATCCAGGTTCCTGACATAACTAAAGAAAGCCTTGTGATTATCGTTAGTGTCCTGTGCAATTTTTCTCTCTAAGCTGGCCTTAGACGATTTTATGATTGCCCGTAGTTTTTTGCTAATATTGATCAGAGATGCCTTCCCTTTTTGGGATTTTGCTCTATCATGTAGTAGCTTCCTCTTTCTGTTGTATAGTTTGTTTATGGCTTGGGTCCACCAGACAGGACGTCTGCCTTTGGGGGAATTGGGTCTTGGTTTTATTTGGGATTGCATGATCCATGCATTCCTGAAGGTGTTCATAGAATGCGTTTATAAAGGATTCTGCGGTCTGGGCCATATTTTCCACAGGTCCGGGGGCTTTGAAGGATTCCACCTCGGTTTTGAGGAGTGTGAAATTTGCTTTAGAGAAGTTTTTCACTGTGGTTTTCTGGGCAGGGGGTGGGGTCGGGATGTGAATATCCAGTGAGATTAGTTTATGGTCTGATCTTACCAGTGAGGGATACACTTGTGGTCTGGAGCATAGAGTCCCCATGTTGGTGATGATCAGGTCCAGTATGTTTTCCCTCTTGTGGGAGTGGTAACAAGTTGTTCCATAGCATTTGAGTTTATAAATTCTAGGAACCTTTGGGCTAGGGTGTTGGAGCTAGAGCAATGCTCCCAGTCTATGTTTGGGTAGTTGAAGTCGCCCAATATAATGGTGTTTGGAGAGACCTTCATATTTTCCAGTGTTCTCAGGAAGGCCGAGTGGGGTTCCTGAGTTTGGGAGGGTGGTCTGTAGCAGGCTATGAACTGGAAGGCAGTTTTACCCACTGTTAGTTGCACATGGATAGTCTCTGATGCTTCGTGCTGTGCCACCAACCTGGATGTGTGGGTGTCTTTGACGAATATTGATACTCCCCCTCCTTTTGTGGTTCGGTCCAAGTTTTGGGGCCGAAAAGCATGGTATGAGGTATAACCTGGTAGTGCTGGGGTGCTCTCGGGAGCCTTGAACCAGGTTTCTGTTACTGCACAGATATCGATGTTCTCCATGCTAAGGAGAGTTTCGAGTGCGTGCATCTTGAGGTTTAGACTTCTGGCGTTAAGTAGCATTACTCTTAGTTTCTTATCCCTTGTGATACCTATGGAGGTGAGTTTGTCTTTTGAGCCTTGCCTAAAAAAGGCACTATGGGAGTGGCAAGAGCCTTTGCCAATATCCAAAAGCCCAGGGGTGACAGGTGCAAGCCATCCCTAGTGAAGCATCGTGGCTTGTCGAGCATGTCATCCCATGCTGACAGGCATTGGATCCCCTTTGAATGACACCATTACTTAAGCCAGTTTTTGAAATTGATCATCTTGTCTTCATATTGTGGCATCATTCTTGGTGAGGGTAAGATGCTACTCAAGGTCAGGGTCATACCGGCCTGGGCTACATGCTCAGAGAGCTCCTCTATGTCGCTTTTCATGTAGTCCAGGGAGGTATGTCTCAGGTCATTCACACCAGCATGGACAATGACTGAGACATATTTGTACTTGCCTTGGAGTGACCTGCGTGCTTGTGTTATGTGGCGGTTCCTAGCGCCCGACAGGCAGCTCACCGTGACCTTCTCCTTGTTCAGCCTGGTGAGCGGGACGTCCGTGTGCCTGACGATAGAGTCACCTATTACAAGTGTATCAGGTGTGTTGTTTAGCCTTAAGAGCTGTGACTGTTCGTCACACTGGCTTTGTGAGCTATGTGTTGCATGTGTTTTGTTTTGGGGTAGCGGTTGCTTGGGTGTCTGCTTTGGAGGTCTCTGCTGCTTAGGAAGATTTTTATTTAGAGCCTCCGAGTATGTTTTTATGTGTTTATGTGTTTGGTTTGCTGTCATGGTAGGTCTATGTGAGACTGGAATTGTAGTGAGTGTGGTTTCCTTCTCCTCCTTATTGGTTACGCCAGTACTGAGTTGAGAGAGCTTAGCCTCCAGTTTGGCTATATGGTTGCATCTCTCACATATGTTAGAATTTGTTGGGAGGAGGAGAGGGTTGTCTGTGTACATGAGGCAGTTGTAAGATTGCCTCAAGATTCCCAGATTCACCAGCTGGACCAGAGAGGAGATTGACAACTGACCTTTGGACATGCTAGAATAGTACTGGGAATTTCTTTATAATTGAAAAAAGGGGCCAATGGGGAACAAGGTACTCAAGGGGAGTTTGTGAGGGTGTAGTGCTTTTAATTTTTTAGTGCTGATTTATATAATTGCTTTAGAGAGCAAGTGCCAGGCTTTAGAGTAGGAATAGGGTGTTTATTATGAGAACTAGATCAGTTCTAAGGGAAAAAGTGAAAAGCAGACTTTATGGATCCGAGAATGGTTTAAACCCAATTAAGCGGTGCCTAGCGGGTTTTATACAGGGGGACTTGAAAGAGCTAGAAATTGGCCCAAAACGGCCAATAGACTACCAGATTCTTGTGCTGGGAACACTCCTCCAGGGATAGATAGGCCGCTCTAAGCTCCCCACTGCCACTGGTGAGCAAAGAAGCCTCCCTTTATCCAAGAAAGGAAATGGGCAGCACAGGAACTTTCCAAAAGTTCAGAATACAGCAAAGCCTGTATTTGGACTACTGTAGGTCAGGAAAGACGGGAAACAAGGATAATTTTTTTTTTTGCTTTTTTTGCAACAAACAGCAGGAAAATGCAATAAATATGTAACACAGGCTAGCACACTTGAGTGTGTAGCCTCAACAGGTAAATGCAACAAACAGGACAAACTTTAAAAGTGCAGGTGCAAAAACAACTTGATATTTGTAAAGAACTTGTAAAGTAAATGTGAAATGAAGTGTTGTGCACATTGAAGAATTATGGATTTAATAATAATAGCAGTAATAGTAATAGCACCCATTTGTTAACGAGGTAAGAACACTGGAAACTTCCATTTTCTGGGGTGACTTGTGAGCAAGGTCTGGTTAAGTGACTTGGTCAAAGTTTAGAAGTAGCTAAATAAATAAGAGCTGAGGAAATCAAACCTGTACCACAGAAACTACAGCTCACAGCCTTATCTCTGTGCACCAACTGCCAGACATGTTCCTGATTTATAGTAATTTCAATTTTCATTTTTGACATGCTTGCTTGTGCTTTTTTTATGTCTTTTATTTCCTGTTCCACTATGGGGCTTCCCCATGTTGCTGTTAAACTGAATTATATTTCTTCATAACAATTATGGAGGCATGTTTCTGGCATCAGCTACTGTATAACATATGAAATTCTAGTTTAAATACATTAATTACTGTTAAACTTTCAAAAAAAATTACTGTTAAACTGTTTAACTGTTAAACTTTTTGGCTGTTGGTCCAGATGACATACTGTGGAAGTATGGAGGTGTTTAGATGAAATGGCAGTGGAGTTTTTAACTAGATTCTTTAATGAAATCTTGGAAAGTGAGAGGATGCCTGAGGAATGGAGAAGAAATGTTTTGGTACCAATTTTTAAGAATAAGGGTGATGTGCAGAGCTGTAGTAACTACAGAGGGATTAAATTGATCAGTCACAGCATGAAGTTATGGGAAAGAGTAGTGGAAGCTAGGTTAAGAAGGGAGGTGATGATTAGTGATCAGCAGTATGGTTTCATGCCAGGAAAGAGCACTACAGATGCAATGTTTGCTCTGAGAGTGTTGATGGAGAAGTACAGAGAAGGTCAGAAGGAGTTGCATTGTGTCTTTGTGGATTTAGAGAAAGCATATGACAGTGTGCCTAGAGAGGAGTTGTGGTATTGTATGAGGAAGTCGGGAGTGTCAGAAAAGTATGTAAGAGTGGTACAGGATATGTACGAGGGTAGTGTGACAGCAGTGAGGTCTGCGGTGGGAGTGACAGATGCCTTTAAGGTGGAGGTGGGATTACATCAAGGATCAGCTCTGAGCCCTTTCTTATTTGCAATGGTTATGGACAGGTTGACAGACGAGATCAGACAGGAGTCCCCGTGGACTATGATGTTTGCAGATGACATTGTGATCTGTAGTGAGAGTAGGGAACAGGTGGAGGAGACCCTGGAGAGGTGGAGATATGCTCTAGAGAGAAGAGGAATTAAGGTCAGCAGGACTAAGACGGAATATATGTGTGTGAATGAGAGGGAGGATAGAGGAATGGTGAGGATGCAGAGAGTAGAGGTGGCAAAGGTAGATGAGTTTAAATACTTAGGATCAACAGTTCAGAGTAATGGTGAGTGTGGAAGAGAGGTGAAGAAGAGAGTACAGTCAGGATGGAGTGGGTGGAGAAGAGTGTCAGGAGTGATTTGTGACAGATGAGTACCAGTAAGAGTGAAAAGGAAGGTCTACAAGAGGGTAGTGAGACCAGCTGTGTTATATGGGTTGGAGACAGTGGCACTGACAAAAAGGCACGAGTCTGAGCTTGACGTGGCAGAGTTGAAGATGTTAAGATTGCACTGGGTGTGATGAGTATGGACAGGATTAGGAATAAGTATATTAGAGGATCAGCCCAGGTTGGAACTTTTGGAGACAAAGCCAGAGGCAAGATTATGTGGGTTTGGACATGTGCTGAGGAGGGATGCAGAGTATATTGGGAAAAAGATGCTAAGGATGAAGCTGCCAGGTAACAGGAAAAGAAGAAAGCCTAAGGTAAGGTTTATGGATGTGGTGAGAGAGGACATGCAGGTGGTTGGTGTGACAGAGCAAGATGGAGAGGACAGGAAGAAATGGAAACAGTTGATTTGCTGTGGCGACCCCTAACTGGAGCAGCCGAAAGAAGAAGAAGACGACTGTTAAACTTTCCACAGTAAATAAGTGACATATTGGAAATTTCTGAGATATTTAGCTTCTCACTTTACCCCACTTGATTGGTTGAGTTATTGTGTATTGCAATGTAAATTCCCAGTAAGCATGTTTAACACTCAGCTGAAAGAATAAAAAAAATATATATCTTAATTTTATTTATTTATTTTTTGCCTATGTTAGTAATATTAGGCTACATTCCTATAATAGGTTCATGTACTTTCACCGTACGATAACTTATAACTGTAAATGCTTTTGAAGCTAGCTTCTAAGTTAGCAGAAGGAGAAGTGAAATGCCAGGAAAATTTGACTGTTTGCATTCTCTGTTGGGGATTTTGTTTAATTATTTCAATACCAGAATATTTTTTCAGCTTTAGGAAAAAAAAGTGTAGTGTAAAGGCATCCTCAGTATGAGCACACAGACTTAAGGACTGCATGGATATCTCTGATAGTAGAAAAGGCTTTGCAGTTTTATGCTGCATAGAGTAAGGCAGGCATTTAATGAACAAAAAGATGATTCTTTCTAAGCACCTAATCCTACAAGATGGTTGTTTCTAACTACCTTTATGCAGACACCTTGGTTCAAATTTTATTTTATTCTGAACTTCTTTGTGAAATTAATTCGCAATTTTATTTGTATTTTTTTGAAAAGTATGCTGATTTGTAATAATTGGGGATTAGAGTGGGTGTATTAGCCAAATGTGTCATGTTTATTGTAATTAGTTTGGAATTGTGTGTAGTTGGGCTGCTAGTCGAGTTATTAATGTAACATCTTGAAAATTGCATCCTGAGTAGTTGTTTTATTGTTTTAGATAATAAATTTTGAAAAATAATAAGTTTGAAAAGCTTCCTAAGTCAAGTATAATTACTCTAATTTGCTTAGTATGTTCATAGGTTCATAGGATGTTACTAGGCTATTGGCCATAGTGCCTTTATACACCCAACCATGTTATAGCCTCATTCCCTTATTTACCAGGTTGTATGGTCTATATCTGCAGCATGAGTCAATGATCAGCACAGACTGTCGTTATCCAAGAGAGGTGACACCCCAGGGGTAAATTTATGGTCTCCCATCCAGTTGTCTATGTTATGCTTAAGTAGGGTCATTGAGGAGCTCTGTTTTACATGTATTGGGAATTTGTTTCAGAGGAGTGGCATTCTCTGGAAGACATACCTGTCTCTCCAGCATGTCCTGTTAATTTCGCAGGCTAGGTTAAGATCTCCACAGCGAGTGAATCGTGTCGCATTTGATTTGTTGATGTGCAGCATTTCCATTAGTGCAGAGTCTGAGGCTGCTGTTTAGGCCAGGCACAAGTTGCCTGTCAGCAGCCTGTAAGATACAGAGTACAGTGACAGGGTCTTCAGTTTGTCCATGTAGGTCATGTGTTGAAGGCCCTGAATTTTCTTGTTGAGAAACCTCTGAGGTCTCTCTAGCTGCTGCAGGTGTTTAATGAGGTACATACAGAAGAGGGCATTGTTCCCTGTTAGTGGTATGATGAGGGATGAGTACAGATGAATTATAACATCCTTAGCTCTGAATGCGATGCCCTTACTTATGAGATGTGCAACATGGAAGGCTTTCTGTACCACTATGGCCATATGGTGATCGAAGTTAAGGATGCATGAAACTTGTTATTGGCTGCATGGTGTTGTGACACACAATGACAGTTCATTGCTTGCAACTGTTTTCAGCTTTCATTAATTTGTTCAGTAAAGAAGAAAATACATAGTATAACTTAGTGTACCAACGTAGTGATAGGCATTTGTGTCTGAATGCTAGCTTGCACTAAATGTGAAATGTAGCAATATGGGAGGAGATAAGATGTATGATCTAAAAAATTGAGGAAGTTTGTGGAAACTGTTAAAAATACCATAGACTTGATTGCCCTTACAGTATATTGAAGAGTGTTTGGGCAGAGAGAATTATGTGGCAATGAGTGAGAAAATCACTTACCAAAGTGAAAAAAGAAAACTAGAGTTTGCACATAGTTTACTAAAGGATGTAAGACGTGTTTGATATCAAAACTAAGACTGAACAGCTGAATTGAATATTTCTTTTGTCATCGAAGTAGTTTCAGCTGAGTAATATATTCAAAAATGATAAATGTGCACTCTTGACAGTTTGGTAGCTATGATGCACGTAATCAGCATTTTAATTTTATGACCAGTCTTGTTGAAATAATACTTGAGGTATTCATCTGCTTTGGAGATATTGTAGAGAGTTGCAGCAGCTCCTTGTGTAAAAACAGCACTGAAAAAAGGAACCATCAATTTGTTTTCATACTAGTACATTTAGACCCCAAACGATACTTAAAAAAAATCTTTATTAGATCACATATTAATTTCCAGCATTTCTGTATATATACATAAATAGAAAACAAAGCATAATAAGTTTCCATTGTTGTTGCCATGCAGTATATGTATGATGTTCTTCATTCCACATTGCTGCAGTCCTAACTATTGGTGCATTACGCCAGGGTACTATGACGCCATATCCTCAGTCTTTTGCCGCATGGTCCGATGCAGAAGCAATTTTGTGAGTGCAGGTTGGCGTTCTGAAAGTTTCTGAAGTCAGAGTTTCAGACCGAATCAAAGTTTGGGGAATATTTTGGTTTTTCTTGCGTCACTATTTAGCCGGATGTCAGAAAAAGTGAATAACTGTATTTCTTGTGGGAAACAGATACCTCATAGGGATTACCATACTTTGTGTATACCTTGTTTAGGGCCTGAGCTTGTTGGATGCCGCTCTTGTGCTAGATTTAACAAACGCACTATTAAGAGAAGGTTAGACTGTGCCAGGTTAGTTTTGGGAAGCGTTGTAATTATAAAATGCCGCCGGATGAAGGACAAAGCAGCAAAGTTAGAGTGGAAGAACCGACAGTCCCTGACGCCGGTTCTTTAGAAGGCTCAGTGGAGCCGGAGGTTCTGCCAGGTGTTTCTTTGGAGTCTCAGGGAGAGACTTTATTGTTACAGGATGTATCCTCTCAGGAAGTTGGCCAGGCTGAGGGGGCTTCTCAGGTGGCTGTTCTTCCCTCTCTTCCTAAGGTGGTTAGAGCCTCTGTTTCCAAGGCTTCTTTGAGAGGCAGGCCAAGTGTAGCTTCAGTGGGGGTTTCTCCTAGTGCTTCAGGGTCTTTGCCTAAGAAACATATGCTTAAAATGGCAGAGGATTTGATTACTATGATTAGAGGTTCTATGCCCCCTCCTGATAAGAGGCCTAGGGTGGAACCTGAGTTTGAGAGTTTTGAACACTGTTCGAGGCTTCTGAGTCTTCTGAAGACTTGCAGGAGTATCCTCCTTATTCTGATTCTGATGTGGATGATTCTACTCCTTCAGCTTCTCCTCCTGAGGATTTTTCATTTTCAGAGACCCTGCATTCCATGAGGGAGCATTTTAAATGGGAAGGTCAAGATTTCTCTGATTCCAGAAAGAGGCTTAGGGAATTCTTGTTTTACCCCAGCATAGGCCTTTAGCTATACCTCCTGTTCTGAATGTGGTGGAAGATGTTTTGCAGAGGCTTCCTGAATCCTGATTCTTTGCCTCCTGCCCCAGTTAAACCGGACAGGTACTATAGGGTGCCTGAAGCTCATAAGTATCTTTTAAGAGTCCTAGGGCAGACCCGAAACTGTCTCTCAGGGGCCTAAAGGTGAAGGCCTCTGTTGTTAAAATCCTGTTCCTCCTGATAAAGAGGCAAGGGCTTTGGATAGATGGGGAAAGAAAGTGTATACTTCTTCCACTTTAGCCATGAGGTTGAATTGTCAGTTTCACATGTTAAAATATCAGAATTACCTCCTTTCACAATTGAAATCTAAGGTGGATGCTCTGGCAGAAGGTATTGAGTGTAAAGAGTTGCAGGATTTAGTTCATGTGTCTGAACAGGTGGGTAAACATTCCTTGCAGTGTGGTTTTGATGCTGTGCAGGCCTCCTCGAGGGTGGCTGCCACTGGTTCTGTTCTTCAGGCATGCCTGGTTGAGATCAGAATTTAGCCGAGCATGTTAAAACAAGGATTTTGGATGCTCCTTTGCAGTCTGATGTGTTGTTTGGTTCGCCTGTGGAAGCAGTTTTAAAGAAAATGGAGGACAAGGCTAAGTCTATGCAAACTGTTAAGGATTTTTGCAGGTGCAGCCTCCAAGTTTAGTAGAAATTGGCCTACTAAGGGATGGACTTATCCTGCTTATGATTCCCAGTCTAGGGGTAGGTCTAGCGTGGTAGGGGCAGAGCTCAAGGTTCTTTTAGGCCTAGGACAGGGTGCTCAGACTTCTGGTGAGGGCAGGGGTCAGTCCTTGCAGACCCAATGACCTGCCTTTTCAGCTGCCAGTACATTCTCGCCTGGCAGCACCTTTGGGAGGAAGGCTGTCTCTTTTCAAAGAAAATTGGGATTTATTACCCAAGACAGATGGGTTCTGGATATCATTCACCACGGTTACAGGTTTTATTTCCATACCATGCCTCCTTTCAAAGGCATGCCAGACATTCCTCCTCTACAAAGACAAGAGGCTCACAAGCAAATTTCTCTGTTGCTCCACATAGGGGCCATTCAGCCAGTTCCTGTGCCAGAAAGGGGCCTAGGATTTTATTCTCGCCTGTTCCTAGTACCAAGAAGGGGAACACGTGGAGGCCAATTTTGGATTTATCTATCCTCAACACTTATCTGGACATTCCCAAGTTCAAAATGTTGACGTTACAACAGCTTTTACCTCTGCTGGGCAAGGATCACTGGATGGTAACTTTAGATCTCAAGGAAGCTTACCTTCATGTGCCTATAAGACTAAGTTGCAGGAAGTATCGAGCTGGAAATTCTCATTATCAGTTCTCTGCATTGCTTATCCACTGCACCCAGAGTATTCACAAAGGTTCTGGCTCCAGTGATAGCTTACTTCAGGCTAAAAGGAATTCAAATCTATCCTTACTTGGACGACTGCCTGATTCTAGCTCAAGAAAAGGAAGACCTTCTACAGCATTTGGATTATGTCATAGCAGTGCTAAGATGCCTAGGGTATTCTGTGAACGAAATAAAGTCCAGTCTAGTACCCTCTCAAGACATGTGCTTTCTGGGTGTGAGACTGAATACAGCAGCCCAGATGGCCTTTTTAACCCCGGACAAACAAAAGAATCTTTCCAGTTACTTCCATCAACTATCTCTTCAGTCCGGGCTGACTGCAAGGACAGTCCTTCAAGCCTTAGGGTTCATGGCATCTTGTATTCTGGTGCTTCCCAATGCCAAACTGCATATGAGGAAGCTGCAATGGTATCTCAAAATGTATGGACACAGCACTGCCAGGATTTGGACACTGTCATTCAAATAATACCTTGCATTCAAAAGGAATTTTTGTGGTGGGCTCAGGAATGTCACCTAAACAAGGGACTCTCTGTGACCCGCCAGAGGCGAGTCAGATTCTAACGACAGATGCCTCAGACATTGCTTGGGGAGCTCATCTAAATGGAAAGTGGATACAAGACATGTGGCCTGCCAGACTACAGCATCTACATATCAACATGAAAGAGATGTTAGCAGTCCAGTTTGCATTAATGGCTTTCAAGGAGTTACTTCTTCCAGGGCAGGTGTTGATTCTAACAGACAACACAACTGTCATGTGGTACATCAACAAACAAGGGGAACACATTCTTACCCATTGTGCAGGCAAGCAATGATTTTATGGGAGACTGCGCTCAGCTTGCAACTATCTCTTCAGGCAAGGTTTCTGCCGAGTGCACAGAACTCCTTGGCAGATGTGTTAAGCAGACAAATCATGGATCCCCACAGTGGAAACTGGATCTTCATGTATTTCAAAATTGACAGTGTCATGGGGAACTCCAGACATAGATCTGTTCGCTTCTCCACTAAACCACCAGCTGCCAAAGTTTTGCACAAAGAGGTTTCATCACACAGCTTGGAAAGTGGATGCTCTTTCTTTCAGTTGGAAAAATCTTCATGTGTATGCTTTTCCACCTCTGCCTCTTCTCCCAAAGGTGCTTCTAAAGGTCAGACAAGACAAGCCAAGGATGATTTTAATAGCTCCAGATTGGCCTCGCAGCACTGGTACCCATTACTGAGGAGTCTGGTAAGGAAGCCTCCATGGCCTTTACCCTTGATTCCACACCTGTTGTCTCAGAGGGACGGTCACCTGCTCAATGTCAAGCTTCAATCTCTTCATCTAACAGCCTGGCATATTCTGTTTTGAAAGACAGCAGGTCTCAACTTCCTCAACAAGTTTTAAATGTGATTATGGAAGCCAGAAGACCTAGTACAAGGAAAGTGTATGAAAAATGGAAGAGATTTTTATTTTGGAGTGCAGCAAACAATTTGGAGATTTCTGAGCCTAATTTGAGTGTGGCTCTTCAATATCTTACTGAGTTATTGGACAAAGGTTTGTCTTTCTCTTCCATTAAGATTCATGCTGCTGCAATTTCAGCTCACTATGATTGTGACCCACCATTGTTTTCGCATCCTTTGTTCAAGCAATTTCTTAGAGGGGCAAAGAATATCAGACCCCCAATGAGAGCTCCTACTCCTGCTTGGGATCTCAATTT
Source organism: Protopterus annectens (assembly GCF_019279795.1). Classification (NCBI taxonomy): domain Eukaryota; kingdom Metazoa; phylum Chordata; order Ceratodontiformes; family Protopteridae; genus Protopterus; species Protopterus annectens. The sequence goes on from NC_056732.1 coordinate 1,648,337,352, forward strand.
TGTGTTGGAGAAACTTACTCTACAACCTTTACTGCGGAATTGAAATACTTGTCATGGAAGACTGCTTTTTTGTTGGCCATTACTTCTGCAAGAAGGGTTTCTGAGTTGCAGGCCCTTATGGCAGTAGAGCCTTTTTTGATTTTTCATAAGGATAGGGTATCTTTTACTAATCCTTCCTTTATGCCTAAGGTGGTTTCTAGTGTGGCTTTAAACCAAACTATTCATTTGCCTACTTTTATGCAGATCCTCAAAATAAAGGGGAAAAGATTTTGCACACTTTAGATGTACACAGGCAGTTGCGTTATTATTTGAGCAGGACTAAGGATTTTAGGCAGTCTCAGCAGTTGTTTGTTTCTTTTGGGTTGAGGGCAAGCCTGTGTCAAAACAAACTATTTCTAGGTGGATTGGGTTTTGCATTGCATTTTGTTATTCCCATCATGGCAAGGAGATTCCAGTTGGGATTAGGCCTCATTCCACTAGGGCTACTGCCACTTCAACAGCATTCCTAAGGGGTGGCAACTAAGGATATTTTGGAGGCAGCTACTTGGAGTTCAGTGCATACTTTCTCTAAGCATTATCACCTTCCTCTCTACTCTAAGTCTAGGGCTGGTTTTGCCACAGCTATTTTGCAAGGCATGTTGTCAGTTCCTGCTTCCTTATGATTTGCCAGCCTCCCTTACCTCTGCTTTGGGATTCTACCCAATAGTTAGGACTGCAGCAATGTGGAATGAAGAACATAGTACAGTTTTGTACCTACCATAAATGTAGATGTTCGAGGATCCACATTGCTGCAGTCCACCCTCCCTCCTTCCCTCTGTGTTTAGGGGTGGTTGTGTAGGTGAGGTTATATTCTGGTAATTTTGTATATATTGTACATATTTTTGGTGCAGGTATATTTGGAGTTTTTGGTTTTGGCCTTATCTTTTCAGGGTCTTCTGACATCTGGGGCAAGAAAAGACTGAGGATATGGTCATGAGTACCCTGACGATATACTTTGGTATTCGGGCCGACTGGACAGCGGACTACCCAATAGTTAGGACTGCAGCAATGTGGATCCTCGAACATCTACATTTATGGTAGGTACAAAACTGTACTTTTTCTTTTGAACAGTTTTCATTCAATCCAGGTTTATATCATTTTTTCAGTTGCTGCCTTCTTTTAAGCCTCACTCCTCATCCTGAACAGTATTCTGTGTGTATTAATCCTACAGATTCTATTTCTATGAAATTTACTCCTTCCCTTTCCTAAAGATCACATCTCCAATTATTTTATTTCCTTTACAGTATTCAGTACTTTATTTGCATATAGTTTAGATCTTGACAAAATTGTTCTAGCAATTGTTTCTTTTACACAACTAGAAACAGTAAACTTGGTAAGGCCTTACCTTGTCTAGGGCAATTCAAATGCTGTCTCCCAGCTCAAAAGAATCATTTCTGTTGTTACAACTGTTTATTCCCCCCAACTTTTCTGTCAAAGTTTTCTGTATAGAATTTTTTAAATTATCCAGTTCACTACTCACAAAAAACATATTCCCCATTTACCTCTTTTTTTTTCCCATCACAATATTGGCATTAGTTTATAAACGTGAAGAAAACCCTTTGAAGTCTACTTTAGGGTATAAAAATACAAAGTACAAAATACAAGTGCAAATGCTCCCCTTGCAATAATCCTAATTCTTCTGGATTTTCTTGCATACTTGGGAGCCTCACAAATTTCTGTTCATTGTTTCTTTATAAATTGTTGCCATTCCCTTTCTTTTCACCATTAGAACACTGTTGCGTAATGCTGACGATGGGATGTATTCTGACAATATGCTAAAGTTTAGACCCTCCTTTCTCACACACTGTATGTCTGACTTTAGATGTAGGCATAAGGACTGTGTGCTGATACATAAGGGAAGTATGAGCACAAAAATCCTTATAACTTTCTTACTGCTAGACTGGGAAACGAGATGTCCTCTGTAGCTTAGTCTGTCAGCTGTACAAAATGCAATGTTTGCATTGCAAAGGAAAGCTGAATATCCCATTGGGAACCCTTCTTCTTTATAGATATTTCTCTTTTGGAATTTTGCTGATGTCATCTGAAAGAGGCAAATGCTTCTGTGGTAGGCAAATTCCATACAAAGACCAACAAACTCGGTGTTTTTTCTGTCTTGATCCAGAGCATAATATCAGAGACTACTCTGTTTGCCAGACTTTTGTATCAAAAACCTTGAGATATTGTCTGTCTGTCTTTGAAAATTTAATTAGAGAACAAATAGTTGAAGGCTGTAGAGTGAGCAGCTATGTCTTTGGAAGTTCCCACCTTGGATGTCCATTCACACAAAAAAAAAGATCTAAAAAGCAGAAGAAAGATGTTTCTGTTTCATCATCTTTATCTATTTTGGACTCATTCTTCTCTGCAGAATTGGTAGAGAAGCCCACAGACCATCTGCCATCTGGCTCTGTTCCCTCTGTCACAGTCCAGTTGGAGGCTGACATAGAACAACCTACAGGCATGTTCCATCTGACCAGTCAAACAGACATTAAGGCCTCAAAGGAGGAACCCAGTCTTGGGATTTCTAAAGGAGCAGATGGTTTTCCTCAACTTTTGTTACAAGAGGACATCTCAGGTTCTTTGATGGAAGTCCATCTGGGTTTGGGCCTTTCTCAGTAGGTTTGCTTGGAAACCCCTAAAAAAGAAACAAATAAAAAAAAACAAAAAAAAACAAGCACCTTTCTTCTCTTGCTACATCCTTTTCCAGGGGCCCTCAACAAGAGTAGCAGGATTTTTTCTGGGGATTTTTCAAAGCCCTCATGGCTCTTAAACTCCCTCAGTTTTTGGCTTCCACACCATCTATCCCCCTCCCTTAGAAGAGAATGGAATACTTCCTCTGAACCAAAATCCGAGCTCTTGTATTATTTTCAGATTCATTCCCCTTGGGGCATGAGTCTGATCCAGATGACATCTTGCTGTCCCCAAAGAAGAACCGTCTTTAGGAGAATCAATTCAGAAGATGATGCACCATTGTAATTGGGAAGACAAGGAGCTTTCTGTATACCCAAAAAGAGATGCCTTAATCTCTTGCACATGTAGCTCCTAATCCTTTAGGTGTCTCTCCTGCTCTTGAAGCTTTGGAAGATGCATTCCTTTCAGCATTGGTAGCTCCTGAGTCAGCCACTTGCAACCAACAACCCCAAAAGTCACACATCTCTATAAAAACATCCTGTTTCTGACCGTGTAGTTATTTCTACAGACTCAGACAAACCATGTAAATGTTTCCCATCTACAAACTCCATTCCATATGCCAGGAACAGTAGAGCTGTTGACCGGTATGGAGAAAGAGTACATGTTATCAGTTACTTTGGCCTTTCATGCTGTTAGTAGTTAGACACACACAGGGTACCTTCTATCCATATTTGACAGCATGTCTAAACTTATGACCAACCTCCTTAACAGTGATTCAAAAACTGCTCTGCAGAATATGATGTTTTCTACCTCTCATATTGTATGCCATTCCATTAAGTGAACATATTAGAGGATGCATCTTCCTAGGCTACTACCACTTTTTCTGTACCGAGAAGGTATTCCTAACTAAAGCTCCAGCTTCTACCGAAGGATGTCAAAGCAAACCATTGAGACATTCTTTTAGATAAATAATTCCGTTTTGGTCCCCCTTTCATCAGAGATTTTTAATTAAATTTGAAGAAAGGGGTAGACTTGTACAGGGGTTTAAAAAACTTGTTCCCCTGTTCCAAAATTTCAAATAAGTTACACTTCCAAGCCAGGACATTTCTACCACAAAAAATCTACTCAGGAAAAAGGGTAAAAAAGCATAAAACAAAAACAATGGCAAGACAAGCCTAAATCTGATTTTAGAGGAGCAAAAGCCTCTTTTCAGATAAACCTTCAAGCTTCTGACTGTCTCACCACCCTGCCTCTTCTTCACTTCAGCTTTCACCTCTCCACTCTTCCAAATAAGTTCTGTTAAACTTCCCCTCTAGAAAACATTACTTCAGACTCTTGGGTTTTGCAAATCAGTCATAAAAGGTACACTCTTCAGTGGAATTGTGTACCTTTTCAGCATTCTACTTCATAAGTGCCTCAGAACCAACAAAAGTTGGTGTTTCCAATCACTTCAGAGCTTTTACATCTGGGGATAATAGATCCTGTCCCTTACAATCTAAAAGGGAAGGGGAAGAAAAACCTCAAATAGAACCCTTCCCTAGATGTTCTTCGTGTTTCACTGTTGCAGTCATTACATTTGGGTAATCTGCTGGCAGGTTGCTTTCAGTCGGCCTGAATAACAAAGTCTTGGGTCCTGCGTCGGTTGCTGTCTCCTCTTCCATGACATCAGGGGGTATAAAACATGCAGCTGACGCCATTTTAATCAGTGTTTCTTGCCGCGAGGTGCCCGAAGCAGAATCATTTTGCAAGTGCCAGTCGGCCGGGCCCTGAACAGGATAGGGAAGCACAGCTTTGCATCAGCGACCTTTACTATCAGTTCCCTGAATTATATGGCACACTTTACCAGGCTTCAAAGGGATCTGATTTCTGAGCTCTCTGAAACCTTGGCAGGTGCCATGTCTGATGAGGTCTGTGACAAAGTGGCCTTTCAGCTGACCACTATTGAGTCAATATCTAACTCCTCTATGCGACTGATATCTCACGCATCAGAAGGAGCAGCTGGGTTCAGCTGCAGTCTTAAGATGACATGCCTGGATGCGCTTGTGCAATTTCACGGAACCCTTTAAGGCTTCCTTTCTTAACACTCCCGTTGAGGCCTCCTCGCTGTTTGGACCCAAAGTTAAAAGCACACTGGCCAAATGTGAACAGGACGGTAAGACCTTTTCTGCCGTAGGTGTCCGTTATTCTACCCTTAACGTACCTTTTCCCGAAGCCAAAAGAGTGGGAAGATATGGTTCAAGAAATCTCAGGGTCCTTTCAATGACACACAGGCCGAGTTCTCCCCTAGAGGCAGAGGGGGAAACTCACAGGGAAGATGCTCCTTTCGGGGCAGAGGGGGTCCACGTAACCAGGGTTCCAGGGATTCTTTCCTGGCCAATCCTACCAGTGCTCCTGAATAGCGGCCCAACTCCTTTCCTCTGGAGGTGGTTGGGGAATGTTTCTCCTTGTACCCTTCTGCCTGGCTAACCATCACCACCTTTTCTTGGGTACAAAGGATTATAAACAGAGGTTATCATATCCCCTTTGATCTTTGTCCTGTCCCTTCAAAAACCTTCCCGACGTTCCACCCAGTCAAAGGGAAGCAGCAGCACTAGAGATAGAAAAGCTGCTAAGAAAGAGAGTCATCCAAATAGTCCCTCCAGACCAGATAGGATCCAGATTCTACTCAAGACTATTTTTGGTGCCAAAGAAAACCGGGGACTGGAGACCAATTTTGGATCTTGGTGAATTGAACAAGTTTGTGAGAGTACAAAAATTCCGGATGGTCACAATACAGTCTGTCATCTTGCTTTTGGAAAAAGACGATTGGATGTGCTTGATAGATCTTAAAGATGCGTACTACCACATAAAAGTGGACAGGCCATCAAGAAGATTTCTGCGCTTCCGTGTGGGAGCCAGTCACTACCAATTCAGATTACTACCCTTCGGACTCTCTACAGCCCCCAGAGTGTTCACAAAGTGCATGGCAGTTGTCACAGCTCGCTTGCGACTTCAGGGATTCCAGGTGTTTCCATACCTAGACGACTGGCTCATTTCCGCTCCCACCAGACATCTACTGGAAGAAGCCCTGGCATACTCTCTCCTTGCTGCACAATGGCTAGGCAGAACCATAAACTGGCAAAAATCCAATCTCACACCATCTCAGTTGACAGAATTCATAAGGGTTATCTTGGACACAAAGAACTGCAGAGCTGCTATTCCAGAGCACAGAATTTTAAGGATAAAGCAACAACTGATTCCAATCCTTTCAAGGGAGAAATCAACAGCTCACTCTGTTCTACAGCTGTTGGGTTCCATAGCAGTCTGCATCACCATTGTCCCCATAGCCAGGTTTCACATGAGGCTTCTACAATGGCTAGTTCTCACCCAGTGGTATCCCTTTCAGCATCCTCTTTCAGCCATGATTCGAGTAACCCACAGGTGCAAACAGGATTTAAATTGGTGGATGACACACAATCTGTCACAATGGTCTCGCCCCTTCTCCCCCCAGCAACCCAAGGCCACAGTGACCACGGATGCCTCCCTGATGCGAGGGGGGGGGTGCTATGTCAAGGACAGACAGTCCAAGTCACTTGGTCTGAACTGGAGGCCTATCTGCATATAAATGTTCTAGAGCTGAGGGCATTGCTTCTAGTGTTGCAAGCATTCCATCCCCGGCTGCCATCTGGGACAATTGCGATTCAATCAGACAACATGGCGGTGGTCTGGTACATCAACAAGCAAGGTGGAACCAAATCTTACCCCCTTTGTCGAGAAGCCATGAGGATATGGCAATGGGTGATGGCTACCAACCATTTTCTTCTAGCAACGCACATTCCCGGGAGTTCCAGCGTGATAGCAGACAGACTCAGCAGGTGCATTCTTCAACCTCATGAGTGGTCCCTGAATCCCTTAATAGCGGCGGAGATCTTCCACTGCTGGGGCCATCCTTGCTGCAACCTCTTTGCATCCCAGACCAACTACAAATGCAGCAACTACTTCGCCCTGATTCCCCCTCCGGGACAGTCACCCAGGGATGCTCTAGTCCATGATTGGCCCTCTGGTCTTCTTTACGCATTCCCACCCTTTCCCCGTCGGTTGAAAAGCAAGGTGATCCTCAATGCACCATATTGGCCTCGACAGATTTGGTTCCCCTTCCTTTGTCCTCACCTACTAGATCGACCATGGATTCTCCATCCAACCCCGGAGTTGATCTCACATCCACAGAACCTGATTCATCCCAACTTGAACAGCCTGAAGCTCACAGCTTGGCTACTCCAATTCCCTTGATTGCCAGGCAGAATGATCTTTCTTTACTAGTACGTGCTATTCTCATTGCATCTCATAAATCTTCCACTAGAATTACTTATCTGAGCAAGTGGAAAAGATTTACCTGTTGACTGAAAGATAAACAAGTAGATCCCTTCTCAGCACCAGTGTCGATAATACTAGACTATCTGGCTGACGTTTTTCCAATTGGGTCTGTCGGCCTGTACCATTAGAGTTAATTTGGCTGCAATTTCTAATTTTTATGAGGGTGTCCAAGATTCCTGTCTTATGTCCCACAAATTGTGCAAGACCTTCATAAAAGGTGTGAATCATCTGAAGCCACCTTTTAGAGAACCTGTTCAACCATGGGATTTATCATTAGTTCTACAAGCTCTGCCAATGCCTCCTTTCGAACCAGCCTCTTCTTGCAACCTCAAGCATTTGTCATGGAAAACCTTGTTTTTGGTCGCCATTACTTCTGCCAGACATATTTCTGAGCTTCAAGCTTTATGTATCGAGTCCATACTTGATTTTTCATAGAGATAGAGTGTCTCTGAGAACTAATCCATCATTTCTGCCAAAAGTGATCTCTGAAATGTCCATTAATGAAACCATTGAATTGCCAGTTTTCTTTCCCAATCATTCAAACAGAGGAGAGTATTGCCTACATACCCTAGATATCCACAGGCAAATCCATTTTTACTTAAACAGGACTAGGTCCTTTCGTAAATCTGACCAGTTATTTTTGGCCTTTTCTGTACCTAGATTAGGATCTGCTGTTGCTAAGGTCACATTAGCTAGATGGTTGAAGGACTGTGTGACATTCATTTATACACAACGCAATATCTCACTGCCTACTACCTTGAAAGCTCATTTAACAAGGTCAGTGGCAACTTCTGCTGCCTTCCATGTCAGAGCTTCTTTACATGACATCTGTGCAGCTGCAACTTGGGCTATGCCTCATACCTTCATCAATCATTACAAATTGGATTTGGCTTCCAGGGGAAGAGCACCTTTCGGATCTATGGTGCTCAGGGATGTCCTTCCATGAGACCCTCCCAGGAATAGAGGTAGCTGGGGACTCTGTCCCATGCGTAAGGAATGAACGAGGATTAACAATATCAGATAAAGAAGTTATGTCTTACCATAATGTTACATCTGTATTGTTGATCCTCGTTCAGTCATTACAACCCTCCCTCCTTCCCCCTCCTGTGGTTTCTAGTGGATCTCACCATCCGGTTCTCTTAGGTTATTTGACCAGAGGTAGCCTCTACCTTCTTTGACTTGCAAACTCAATCTGAGGTAACAGGGAGAGGGGGGTTGTGGGTAAGAGTTTAGCTCGAGAGTTTGAAGCTGACGCGAGCTTGGAAAATGGCTGGCTCGGTTCCGAGGTCGGAACCGATACCCATGCGTAATGACTGAACAAGGATCAACAATACAGATGGAACGTTATGGTAAGACATAACTTCTTTTCCTATCATGCCTAGGGTACACCATAAACGAAAAGAAATCACAACTGGTGCCCTCTCAAATAATAACATTCACGGGTGCAAGCTTGAATACAACTGCCCAGATGGCTTACCTCACGCCAAACAAATAAATTCAATTGACAACTTACTTCAAACAAGTGGCAACAAAAACCCAGCTATCTGCAAGACAAATTTTGCAGGCCATGGGATTCATGGCATCCTGCATTCTACGAATTCCATATGTGAGACTGCATATGAGGAAACTTCAATGGTACCTAAAAAGCTTATGGAGTCAACATTGTCACATCCTGGAAACAATGATTCCTCTCATTCCCTGCTTGCAACAGGAGTTCCTTTGGTGGGCAGAGGCATGTCACCAAAACAAGGGACTGTCATTCATTCAACCCCCTGCCACCCAAACCCTGACTAAAGATGCATCAGACTATGCTTAGGGGGCCCATCTGGCAGGGAGATGCATTCAACGCAAATGGAGCCCAAACCAAATGCATCTACATATCAACCAGAAAGAAATGCTAGCTGTACAAAATGCTCTGACAGCCTTCAAGGACTTCCTTCATCCAGGACAACTACTGATAAAGACGGGCAACACCACAGTTATGTGGTACATAAACAAGCAGGGGGGTACCCACTCCTACCCCTTTTGTAGACTAGCCATGGCCTTGTGGAACACAGCCTTGACTTACCAAATACATCTTCAAGCTCCATTCCTGCCAGGAAAGCAAAATACTCTGGCAGACGACCTAAGCAGAAATCTAATGGACCCACACGAATGGAAACTGGATAAACAAATGTTCAGCATGTTAACACGGAAATGGGGGAGCCCAGACATAGATCTATTTGCCTCTCCCCAGAACTATCAGTTGGACAAATTCTGCACAAAAAAAGCATAGAAAGTGGGTGCTCTATCCTTCAGCTGGAAAAACCTATCAGTCTATGCCTTTCCCCCTCTGCCTTTACTCTCCAAGGTCTTACTAAAAGTCAGACAGGAAAAAACAAAAATTATTCTGTTTGCTCCGGACTGGCCTCGCCAATACTGGTACCCTCTTCTAAGGAATATGTCACACCTTCCTCTGTGGTACTTGCCTCAAATACCTCACCTTTTGTCTCAGCAGAACTATCAAATTCTGCATGCTCAGCTCCAAACTCTGAATCTTGCAGCATGGCTAATCTTCTAATTTCAACAATCACATCTCTCAGTAAACCTGTGATGGATGTCATTTTGGAGGCCAGAAGGCCTAGTACTAGAAAATCTTATGCTGATAAATGGAAGAGATTCTGAGCTTGGAACCAAGCACAAGGAATAGACACAGCAAAGCCCAATGTTCCTCAGATTTTGCAATACTTAACTGAGATACTTCACACGGGCCTATCTTTTTCTTCAATAAAAATCCATGCATCTGCCATCTCGGCTCATTACAACACAGAGCCTCCCCTCTTTTCTCATCCCCTGCTACAATAGTACCTCAGAGGGGCCAAAAATGTAAGGCCTCCCAGGAGAGTGCCCACTCCTGTATGGGACCTCAGTTATGTGCTGGAAAAGCTCACCCTACCTCCTTTTGAACCAGCAGCTTCTGCGGATATAAAATTTCTTTCTTGGAAGACAGCCTTTCTTTTGGCAGTCACTTCAGCTAGAAGGGTTTCAGAATTACAGGCTCTCATGGCAGTGGAGCCTTTCTTTATCTTTTACCCGGACAGGGTGGCCCTCAGGACCAATTCTTCGTTTATGCCTAAGGTTGTATCCAGTGTGGCTCTTAACCAGACCATTGGCCTGCCATCTTTTTTCCCAAATCCACAAAACAAGGGGGAGTGGATTCTGCATTCACTGGATGTACACAGACAACTAAGATTCTATTTAAACAGGACAAAATCTCTAAGAAAGTCTGAGCAACTACTGGTAGCATTTGCTGCAGGATCAGAGGGGAAGGCTATATCAAAGCAGACTATTTCTAAATGGATAAGCCATTGTATTCGTTTCTGCTACTTGCACCATGGTAAACCTGTGCCTAAGGGGATCAGATCCCATTCCACCAGGGCTGCTTCTACTTCAGCAGCATTTCTCAGAGGGGTTCCTACCATTACACTTATACACCCCACCCCAACAGCCCAAGTTCACATCATTATATTAACTTTAACTTGCCTCTGTTCAGGCTTTCTTACTTTGTTAGAGTGTTAAGCCTGAGTACCTTACAGTTAAGAAAAGCTACTTTCTTGTTTTCATATCTTTAACATATGCAGTAAATTATAAGACACCTCCTGCCTCCCATTTAAAATATCCTTGACTGCATATTATACAAAAGTGCTTTACAGTATAACATGCAATTTACATCATTTGATGCGGATATAATTACAAGCAAAAACTGTTTTACTTATGTCCCTTCAGAGTCATTTTAAACATTAACAAGATAATGTTGGGCATATGTTTTATAGTCCTTCACCATTTTAACAGGCAACAACATTTCTTTTTCAACCATTTCTTGCAATTCCATATTTCATGTCTGTTACTATATTTAGTAGGTTCATAGGTACTTACTAAGCTAATTTTCAGTTCAAACTGGATGACTTGAATTAGTGTTTTCTAATCACCTTTATTAAACTGTAACTTAAGACATAAGCAAACATACATTAACAGAAAAGAAAACAAACTGCATTATTTTTTTCACTTACATACATTATACATCAAATATCTCTTCTTCCTTTGTAATTATCATCAGTCCAGCATTACATAAATTGCTGAATTCCTGCTTTACTTTAAACCTCACACCTTCTCCTGAACATTGGTATGCATGTATTGCTCCCACAATTTCCATTTATTGGTTATGTAATTTGCTGCTGTTATTTTCTAAAGATCCCGGTTGTAGTTGTTATCTCTTTTATATTTGAATATAAATAGGACATGCTGGAGGGATAGATATAAATAGGACATGCTGAAGGGATAGATTTGTCACCCAGAGACTCCCTATGCTGTGGAATAAAATCCCGGTCCATGTGAGGCAGAGCACCTCGCTGGCTCTGTTCAAGAGAAATCTTGACCGGTGGATGGGAGATCATAGGTTTACCCCGGGAATCATCTCTGTGTCACTGCTGGACAGAGGCACAACAAACTAATGGGCACAGTATTTTTTAACATAAGGGGTGGCGTAAGCCACAAAACTTTGGGCTAGGCTTATAAATGCCTTAGGGCAGATAGCTTAGTATAAACCTATGAATCTATAATATCCAATATTTCAAATATAGTCGGTTTAGACTTTGAGATTCGTTTTCTAGTAAGTATTTTTTGGCAGCCAACAGAACTAAATTTAATAAGGCCTTACTTTGTCTAGGCAATTCATACCCTGTGTCCCAGCTCAGACAAATCATGTCCATGGTTACAGCCATTTGGTTCCTAGGTTCACAGGTTTTGCTCACTCACTATCTCTGATAGACTACATTGTAAGGAATTTGTAAAATTTGCCAACTCTCTACACTCCTAAAACCACTTTCCCTCTTACCTCTTTCATCCTCACCATACCTCCAACACTTGCTATTTACCTGAGGAAACATTCTTTGAAGTCTGCTTGGAATATAAAAATATCTATGCAAACACTTCAAGCAGAGATCATAAACCTTCTGGACTTTGTTGCATACTGTGGAGCCATACATAAGTCCTGTTGTTGTTCTCTTGTAAATTGTTTTTCAAGTCTCTCTTCCCAGTCTTTAACCTTATCGAATCGATTCTTATACCTGTCATGCAATATTTTATAGGCCGTACTAATTATCCCTTTTTAACAGAAGCTTCCATCCTAGATTAGACTAAAACCCCCACCAGGGCAGGTCTTTCACTTAAGATTACCATATCCCTTTTCTTTTGCCCATACTGTGATATCCGACTAAAACCCCCACCAGGGCAGGTCTTTCACTTAAGATTACCATATCCCTTTTCTTTTGCCCATACTGTGATATCAACCCCTGGTAGGGAAGGCAGTCTAACCTGCAGTACAAACATCTTCTTGGCCTTATCTCACTGTATTATGTTTACCTCTCTAGCTGTTTGCTCCCAATACCTCGGTTCCCATGCCAGGTTTCTCCAGTAAATTCTAGCCCCCCACTTACCTATTTCTGTACTCTTACTCGCAGTCATCCCTATTGTTAAAATCTCTTTTCACCATGCTCATAAAATAAAATACTTTCTGCTGCTTTATAAATATAATACTT